>NC_065447.1:240125213-240427128 GCF_917563875.1 Diabrotica virgifera virgifera
AAATAGTAATTCTTCCAGTGGCGTAGAATTTGAGAAGGGCCAACCATTCACCATCCCCTGTCGTACGCCTCTGGTAGTGGCTATAAACGTTTGTTTATCACAATTTAGTAGGAAGTCTAGTAGTTGCACTTTCTTCCAAGTATGAAAACGATATGTCGAATAGTTTTAAAATTCTGAGCAAAAATATGTTTTAAATTTTTAGATAAAACACCCTGTAACTCAGTAAGGAACAACATTTTATTTAAGTGTTTTAGGTTAAATCTTCGTATTTTGTGCTAAGGTTTCTCCAGTTACTATATGGACAATTATTAATGAAACACCCTGTATAATCTGAAAGGACAAAATAAAATTCATAATCCCTTTTACCCTTTAGTTTATCATGAGTATAACTAAAGTTGTGCAAAATAAATGAAATTATAATTTTTTTAATATTATAATAAAATTTTATTGGATTTAGTTTTTAAGGTTATGCTATGTGTATTTTTATGAACGATGTTGTTAACTGCTTTGTATCTGTTTCGAGTTTTGCAGCTGCTACGAAATAATCAACAGGTAGTAAGGCCCAGATCCTCATAGTCCCTTCCTTATTTTTCTATGAAATACCTTGGGCTAAAATTTTCCGTAGACTATTCAAGTATATAAATTAGGTAAAAATATCATTATTAAACATGCACCTACGGATATAATTTAAAAACATCAGACAATTCTCAAAATGTTGTAGAAGTATTACCTTTATTAACTTATTCGGTTGTTAGTTACATATTTCGATTTGTCACTTTTTAGTTTATCACTGTAACATGTTAAACAAAAACAAGTTAATATTAAATTTTATACAAGTCGATATTAAATACAATAAAGGAAAAAAATAAACATTTAAAAAAAATTGCAGTATATTTGGGACATAGAAAGGTAAGTTTTCGCCACATTTGATGAAACAAAAAAATTTTACTTTAACCTTTGTTTCACACGCTAAGAATTTGAAGGGGCGATGGTTGAAACGCACGATGACATTCCAATAGTGCCTCGAGCAATCCTATGGAGCCTTTCTCATTACACGGCGTGGCGGTTAAAACGTTCGGTGTAATGTGAAAATTACCATGGGATTGCTTGAGCCACCATTGGAATGTCATCGTGCGTTCTAGCGATCGCACGTTCAAATTCTAAGTGTATGTGAAAGTAGCGTTAGACTTATACTATTGAATGACGAATCGCCCACAAAATTCTTTTAGATTACTTGAAAAATACTCTGTATAATTAAGTGACTCAGTTTCACATTATTTTATATACTTACATGTAATTGAAATTATTTTTGGATTCATAATTCATATTTGTAAATTAATTATAAAGGAAGAACGACAGAAGATGCTCGAAGAAATCGCCTCCAATCGGGCAGAACGACACAACAAAAGAAAATATCAGCGAAAATTGCAAACCGAACAGTTTATTAAGAGTATGCAAATGCTCCAAGCGAACGCCAAAGCAGATGCGCAACCGTTTGAAGATTATGCGATCTTTTTGTATCGTCAAACAGCGCCTAAGTTTGAAGATAGGGTTAAACAGATAGAGAAACAGTTTACTTATGTTCCTGTAAGCAGTGTGATGTTAGCAACTAATCTGTTTTGTGTTGTGTTCTACTAAAAATGTTAGGCTTGGAATTACTGTTAATGTAGAAAATATTAATTAGATTTTTTTTGTATTTTTACTTACTATAACGAATCGACTTGACTCATACATAAACAACTGATAGTTGGACGGTGAAATATACTTATAATTAAAGTTTTTCATTAGTTTTCTTTGATGTTGCTATTTCTAATAGTTCTAGCATTGTGTTATGTCGTATCTTGTCAAAATCCTTTTTAAAAACGATTACACATATATGTATAAATTTTGATTTATATCTATGCATCTGCTTGTCAATTGTACTTGAATACTGAACAAAGTTTCTCTCGTACTCAAGCAACTCTTAAATCCGAATTAAGTATTGCTATTTGTCTCCTCTAGAACCTGTATATTCTGGTATGTATTACTAGCAAGAAGATCTTCAAAATGTGACTCATCAGACTTATTGGCCGATAATCATTGCAAGTCTTTGGATTTTGTTTCTTAGGTATTGTGAGAAATGTCGACTTAAGCCAATCAGTTGGTAATATCCTAATGTCATAAATGTTGTTAGAGACCATCATCATCATCATTGGCTGACATGGTGGGCCTTGGCCTGTTCCAGAACCAGCTTCCATTCCTTCCTATCCCTCGCCTTGGTTTTCCAATTTCGCACTCCTAACACTCGCAATTCGTCTTCCATCTGGTCCTTAAATCATGCTTTGGGTCTGCCTCTTTTCTTTACTCCATTCGGTATTTGGTTATAAATGTGTTTCGACGGCTCCACCTCATTCATTCTCTCTAAGTGGCCTAGCCACCGCAGTCTGTTTATGATAGATCTACCAACACTAGGCTCACTATAGAGGTTGTTAGAGACCACACAGTGCATTAATTCCATTTTCTCCTAAAAGCTTTAGTATGTCAGAAATGTGGGTCAAATGCTTTTCCATTTTTTTGCCGTTTGTATTACCCATGTAACCTTACTTTCTGTTATATGTAGATAGGTCTGTTGTGACAATCCTATAATGTTCTGTTCTTTCATCTTCAAATAATTCAGAAATGCAGTTTTTCCATTCTTTTGGGTGTTCATTGATATCTAATATTCTGTGTCCGATTTTGTCTTCTAAATTTTGGGGTAATTATTTCTGTTTGTTTCCTACGATCTCTTAATTTTGTGTGCAGATGCAAGTATCTTGTTTCTTTTCATATTGTTCAATTTCACTATATTCTTTACTATGAGATTGTGTTTTCCTTGTCTTATCTTCTGCTTGATTATTGCGTGGATCCACTTTTATTAGTTTTAGTCTTTATTTCTGATTTCTCATCTGTGGTCCATGAGTCTCAGTAGTTCTTCAATCATCCACCCTTGTTTTCTTTTTTGTTTTTGCTGCACCCAATTTTGTTTCTTGAACGGTCTTTGATATATCTGTATTTCTCGTACAGCTTTCCTCAGTACTTTTGTCTTTGCTCGAAGTCAACTTTCTTTTTTGTTCTAGTACACTGGTTATATCTTGTTTTACGGTATCATATTTCCTGTATAAACAGTAACTATTTACTTATTCGGCCGTGTATCTCTTTTCAATCTCAGTCGTATTTTTCCTACAAAATATTGCGATATTTTAGTTTATCTGCACTTGGATAGGGTTTGACTTCGCATAGTAAATTTCTGTATCTTTTATTTTTTATACATATGAAGTCTGATTACCAACCACTCGTTCGGGTGTATCTGCTGGTGATCTCCAGGTAACAAATTTACCGCACCCTAATGCTTCTTTGTAATTGGTTCAACCTCAGGCAAGTTTACTCCACTATATTATGAAATCTTGACACTACTACATTGATGAAACTTTGACACTATTGGCAGGGCTGCTTTATCCATTAGGCAATATAGGCAGTTGCCTAGGGCGGCAAATTATGAGAGGGCGGCAAAAATACTGTACAAAAAATATTTGTATATAAAAATTAAAATAGAATAACATTTAAGTACATAGTACATCCATCAACGGAATATAAGTGGGCATTCATTTCTAGAAAACAAATTGCATTTTCTTAACATTATTCATTCAACTTCAACTCAACAAAAAGGACAGAAGTCGTAAATTTGGGGATTATTGGGCCGTACGTCGGTAGCATCGCAAAGGCGGCGGGCGCACTGTTCTATAATTTTTTTTAAACTGAATCCTTTTGGGTTATTCGTGGTTGAAAATTTGCCATTTTCATTGAAAAATGTCGCGTTTTCGGACGGTTTTTTGCGAATACCTTAAAAATTTTGCATCTAACAAAAAAACTATATAAAACATTTTTGTAGCTTATGAAAAATCATAGAGATTCGTTCCTTCATAAGTCTTCTAGTGATAACACAAAAAGAGATATGGTAGGTGAAAAGAAATTTTTTTGTGCGTGCTCAAATGGGTGTGTTCAAGTTAATAACAGAGAAATGGTCGATTTTAAGGGTATAATGCTATCAATATATTTTGTAAGTACTGCCTGAAAAGACCTTTAAAACGACCGTACTGTTAAATTTCGATTACATTCAAACTAAGCGAGATATGGTGCAACAAAAAAGGATGACTAATTTATTTTAAGATAAAATGCGAAGTATGTATATTTTAACCCCTCATCCACCAGATTTAAATGCATCGTTTTGCTTCTACAATACCTTTTATTATAGTGTTATTTCTATGTTCAACAAGTTGGACGGGTTTAAAATGTATGGTTTTAGAAAAAATATAAGATCAAATTATAGAGAGCATTTTTAAGTTTTTTATTTAAATCTTCCTTTTTCTCCATGTAACTCGAAAATGATAATGAGATACTGTAATGAAACAAAAAATAAAATTGTTATCTAAAAGAAAACCTACATTTTCTTAAGGTATTTTTTACGTATATCTTATCACTTTCGAATTACATGGAGAAAAAGGAAGATTTTTAAGAAAATTTTAAAATGCGCTCTATTATTTGATCTTATTCTTTTCAAGAACCATTTATTTTAAACCCGTCCAACTTTTTGAATATAGAAATAACACTACAGTAGAAGCTATTCTAGAAGAAAAACGATGCATTTAAATTCTGGTGGACGAGGGGTTAAATATACTTCTCATTTTTCCTTAAAATACATTAGTCATAAGTTTTTTTGCACCATATCTCGCTTAGTTTGAATGTAACCGACATTTAACATTTCTCGTTTTAAAGGTCTTTTCAAACACTACAAAAGGTATTCGTAGCGTTATAGGTATGGTTCATTCCACCAACATACGTCTGTTTAGATTATCGCGACAACGAATATTTCAGTGTGCAACATAAGGAGTACGAAAGTAAATGGCTCTAATAAATTATTCCAATAAACAGCAATGTAATTTGCTATTTATTTTCGTTCTTCATATTTTGCACAATAAAATATTCGTTGTCGAAATAATCCAAAACAGACGTATATTTGTAGAATAGGGTATACCCCTAAAATCGACAATTTCTCTATTATTTTAAGATGAATACGCCGATTTGAGCATGCACCAAAAAAATATTTTTTCACCCACCATCTCTTTCTTTATTAAAACTAGAAGATTTATGAAAAAATGAATCTCTCTGATTTTTCATAAACTACAAAAATGTTTTATATAGTTTTTTTCGTTAGATGCACAATTTTTATGGTATTCCCAAAAAACAGTCTCCGAAAAGTGTCATTTTTCAATGAAAACGGCAAATTTTTAACCACGAATAACTCAAAAGTATTGAGTTTTCAAAAAAATTTATAAAACAGTTATTGCTTAGAATTAGGTTCTCTGGCCACTTCCGGTGTTAATTTGATAAAAAAATATTCCACCCCCGAACGGGTGGGAACCACCCCTAAGTTAAAAGCGTCATAGGACATAGCGTAGACTTTGCTTCTTGAGCTATTCCCTACTTACAGTGAAAACATCAAATAAATTGATGCAGTAGGATGGAATTCGGGGCCAAATACCCTCACTGACTGCACTAATAGATACCTACATCATTCATAAAGGTTCATTTGGATACCACAATAAAATCACCAATCACCAATAATTGACATATCTAAACATTTAAACAAGAGTGGATTGAAAGATATTTTCCCTAATTTTGATATTGCTTTGCGAATTTATTTGTGCCTCCCAGTTGCCAACCTACGTGTCCGCTGAAAGGTCGTTTCCGAAAATGTCAAGAATTTAAAATAGTCATGAAAATAATTTCCGATCAAGTATGACGCAAGAACGTCTTAACAATTTGTCGATTTTGTCCATAGAAAGTGACGTAACAAAGGCGATAAATTATGACGACATTATAGATGATATTTCCAAAGAAAAATCAAGAAAGAAATCTGATGTGATCGAACTGGAATGACAATATTTTTATGTATTCTTATTTAAATAAAAAAATCTGCCTGTATTTTTTTTTCGCAAAAATGGTACATGCTTGAAGGGCGGCTACTAGAGAATTGCCTAGGGCGTCAATTGACCTAAACGCGGCCCTGACTATTGGTATCTAAAATACATAGGTTAATTAAGTTATATCGGTGATTTTTTGTATTTTCTGCGTCATTCAGTTGTGTTTAGAACTCTTGGCGACGTATTATTAGTGTAATATATTATTTATTGATTACCGTCAAAGGCCGACATTATTAACCAAAAAAGAAGATAGTGATGTTTCTAGTGACATTATTGGGTGTGAATCAGTCTTTTGAGTTTATTCCTCCTAGTTTAAAAACAGGGCATAGAAGGAGTAAACTCAAAAAACGGATTCACGCCCAATAACGTCACTAGAAAAATCATCAGATTCATCTTCTTTTTGGTTGATCATGTCGGCCTTCGACGGTAATTCATAAATATTATATTATACTAATACGTCGCTAAAGAGTTCTAAAAACAACTGTTTTTATATAAATGCAGACTAAAGATCTAAAAATTAAAGGAATAACGCAGAGAACACAAAAATCGCCGACATAACTTAATAATTAACCCATGAATTTTAAATTCCGATAATTTCAAAATTTCATAAATTGTCAATTGTGACAAAATTTCATAATTTAGTGCAGTAAACTTGCCTTCGGTTGTACCAATTACAAACAAACATTACGGCGTGGTAAATTTGACTTAATCTTCCTAGTTTAAAAACGAGGTATAGTTTATTTTTTCTTTTTGCAAGTACATCTCCTCCAAATCTGTTCTGGTTCTCGTATTCTCAGTTGTTCCATAAATTCATAGGTTTCTGGTAAAGTTCTCACATATAATATTCAACCAGACATTGCGTGTTGGTATTCTTTTTCTCATAGGCATCTTTCAGTCACAATTTTTCGATTTCTTTCTAACGCATTAATTGTATGTGACAGAAAAAAGGCACGTTTGTGATTACAGACATTTATTTTATTTATAACATTGATTCTAGTTGTCGATAGATGGCGCTATAATCGAACAAAAATATTACGAATATAATCATTTTATAAATACAATAAACACAATTGATTTGTTTTTATGCCAAATTGCAAATAAAATTTGACAACTGTCAGATTTAACTAAAATGTCATGTTACAATAAATGTTATAAATGTATATTATCACGGACTTTTTTTTTCTATCATTAAATTTTTTTTCTATCACTAACTTTTTTTCTATCATTTGTGACGCACTGAAAAATACTCATGAAAAGAAGCATATTTCTTATTATAACTAATGACTTGTTGCTTCTTGATTATTCTTTCCAGACATGCCCCTATCTTTACAGTAATTAGACCCTCAATTAGGATTTTTTGGTTAGTTTGGTGTTTTGTTGAGCTGTTTTAGCGGCTTTTGAAGTGGAGACCCGTAGGATGATATTTTTGATAACACAGCTTTTAAGAACATCATGTCCAATATTATAGTCAATCAGAGGAGACCAACTTCACCATTTTATGTTTCTTCTTTACCCATTTATACCACACCTAATACATAACTTGCATGATTGTGCATAAAAATGCAAATAAAAACTTTACTAATAATATTTACGTTAATAGGATCAAGAGAACCGCCCTAGTCAATTCAATCGAGGAATGGGAAAAGACGAAGACATAGCAGCTAAAATAAAGAGTTTGGAGAGTAAGTTCGGACACAGACAATCAGTAGACAAAAAGCCCAAAGACTTACTTAGAGCCATAGGCAAAATCGAAACCTCGGATTGGAATATTAAAGAAATAGAAAAGAAGATCCTGGAGAATAAGATGGGAAAACCGTCGAGGGCTATCGATAAGGAAAAAGTTCCAAAGTGGAGTAAAGAACAGTTTTTGGCTAGACAGAACAAGATGGAACAAAAACATTTGGAGAGGCAAACAAGTGAGGAGGGTAAGTAATTAGAAAATTGATAAATTGTAAGCTAGCCTTAATGTTTGTTTATAATATCTTCTTCTTAGCATCATAACTCCGGAAGGGTATTTGCCTGTATGGCTGTATCATTCCATTCAACGTCCAATGTCTTACAGTCATAGTTTTCAGGTCGTCTTCCACGTCATCCAACCATCTCGTTCTGAGTATTCAATTTTTTAGTCTTCCTATGAGTTTCACTGTAATATTTTTTTTTTGCTGTTCTGGTAACTTCTTGTTTCTGGACATGTCCCAGTCATGACATACAATATCGTAGCCTTTATTTGACGCTGTGAGATGCAAAGCGGCCTACCCACAACCTACAATTTTATCAAAACGCTTTTATTACACCCTTATAGCCCAGTCGGGATAGCATTTGACCTTGCATTAGGAGCTGCCCCAAATTTTATTTTTCTAATCTTTAGGGAGGGTCAGTATTAGTATAAATTTAAAATCTCGACTGAATTGCGCCGTTGCGTTAGCCGCCATCTTGATTTTAAACGAGAACCGTTTTTGCTCAATATCTCCGCCATTTTCAATTTTTTGACAAAAAGTGTAGTAACTGAAATTGTTGAAAATGCGATTTTCTATAGATATTTATTATAATTTTTTTCGTGCGGTCGATATTTTCCGAGTTATGAGGGGAAAATAGTGACAGTTGTAGCATAATTATTGAATTATTGAATTATCTCGTTTATTAGTTTTACAACAAATATACAGGGTGTAACGAAAATACAGGTCATAAATTAAATCTCATATTCTGAGACCAAAAATAGTTCGAATGAACCTAATTTACCTTAGTACAAATATGCACATAAAAAAAGTTACAGCCCTTTGAAGTTACAAAATGAAAATCGATTTTTTCGAATATATCGAAAACTATTAGAGATTTTTAATTGAAAATGCACATGTAGCATTCTTATGGCAGGAACATCTTAAAAAAGAATTATAGTGAAATTTGTGCACCCCATAAAAATTTTATGGGGTTTTGTTCCTTTAAACCCCCCCAAACTTTTATGTACGTTCCGACTAAATTATTATTGTGGTACCATTAGTTAAATTTAATATTTCTAAAACTTTTTTGCCTCTTAGTATTTTTTCGATAAGGCAGTTTTTATCGAGTTGCGGCTTCTTTTTTAATATGTTTACATAAAAATTTTATGGGGGTTTTGTTCCTTTAAACCCCCCAAATGTTTGTGAATGTTCCAATTAAACCATTACTGCGGTACCATTAGTTAAACACAGTGTTTTTAAAACTTTTGCCTCTTTGTATTTTTTCGAGAAGGCACTTTTTATCGAGATATTACTTCTTTTTTAATACGGTTCAAAATAGACCTAAAAATGTAAATCATAAATAAATTTTCATATTATTACAAAGTCTCCATAATCGTACTTAGCCATATACAAATATGTGGTGGATTTGACAAATATTCAAAATATCTCGATAAAAACTGACTTTTCGAAAAAGTACTGAGAGGCAAAAAAGTTTTTAAAATATTGTGTTTAACTAATGGTACAACAATAATAATTAAATTGGAACGTACACAAAAGTTTGCGGGGGTTTAAAGGGACAAAACCCCCATAAAATTTTTATGGGGTGTCCAAATTTCAGTATAATTTTTTCTTAAGATACTACTACCATAAGAATGCCACATGGCTATTTTCAATAAAATATCTTTAATAGTTTTCGATATATTGGAAAAAATCGATTTTCATTTTGTAACTTAAAAGGGCTGTAACTTTTTTTATGTGCACATTTGTACTAAGGTAAGTTAGGTTCAATCGAACTATTTTTGGTCCCAGAATATGTCATTAAATTTATGACCTGTATTTTTGTTACATGATGTATAACTATACAAAAATGAAGAGAATTAAATTTTGTACAATTTTGATGCCGTACATTTTTTTGATAACATCAATATTTAAGGTAGTGCGTATGTGGTAAAGATGCGAGCGTAAGACCTGATTGATTTTGTAGCAATTGTTTTTGTTCAATATCTCCGCCATTTTCAACTTTTCGACAAAAAGTGTAAGAACTGAAATTCTTGCAATTACGATTTACTACAATTTTTCAAGAAAACCAGTGGCGGGTCTACAAGGGGGGGAAATGGGAATATTCCCCCCAACAGACAAATTCAACCAATCAAACCCGCTAGTTAATAAAATTAAGTGAACTTAATGCATATAATGCCTTTTTATGTCTTTTATATACTTAGTTTGGTTGATGTTTCATTGGAAGTTTCAAAAATTGTATAAAATATAATTCTCTTTATTTTTGTTTATGTACAATGTCGTAAAGTTAATAAAAAATGAGACAATTCAATAATTATGCTTCCCCTCTGCTTCCATTATTTTCCCGCCTAACTCGGAGAATATTGATCGTATAAAAAAATTGTATCCAAAGAAATCGTAGGAAATTGCATTTCCAACAATTTTCTTTCCCACCTTTTATGTTGAAAAGTTGAAAATGGCGGAAATATTAAGCAACAACAGTTCTCATTTAAAATCAATATGGCGGCTAATGCAACCGCGGAATTCAGTCGAGATTTTAAATTTACACTACTATTGATCTCTCCTAAAGGATAGAATTATAAAATTTGGGGCAGCTCGGAAACAAAATTCAATTCAATAATTATGCTTCCCCCACCACTTTTTAATATTCCATAATTCAATAATTATGCTCCAACTGTCACTATTTTCCCCTCATAACTCGGAAAATATCAACCGCATGAAAAAAATTGTTAAAAAGAAATTGTAGGAAATTTTATTTTGAACAATTTTAGTTGAAAATGGCGTAGATATTGAACAAAAACAATTGCTATAAAATCAATCCGGTCTTACGCTCACGCCATTACCGCATACGTACTACCTTAAATATTAATTTAAGCAAAAAAATGAAAGAGATGAAAATTGTGTAGAATTTAATTCTCTCCATTTTTGTATAGATACATATTTGTTGTAAAACTAATAATAAACGAGATAATTCAATAATTCAATAATTATGCTCCAACTCTCACTATTTTCCCCTCATAATTCGGAAAATATCGACCGCACGAAAAAAATTATAATCAATGAAATTATATAAAATTGCATTTTCAACAATTTCAGTTTCTACACTTTTTGTCATAAAATTGAAAATGGCGGAGATATTGAGCAAAAACCGTTCTCGTTTAAAATCAAGATGGCGGCTAACGCAACGGTGGAATTCAGTCGAGATTTTAAATTTATACTAATATTGACCCTCCCTAAAGATTAGAAAAATAAAATTTGGGGCAGCTCCTAATGCAAGGTTAGGCCTGTTATTCGTCTAACCCGACTGGACTATTATTCAAGTATTTTCAGATGCAGAGTGGCTCAAGCACTGAAAATACTTAAATAATGGATAACTTTAATGTAATAAAAGCGTTTTGGTAAAATTGTGGGTTAGCCACTTTGCATCTCATTTGATTTAGTCGTTTCTCCTGATTCTCCATGTGCCATCTTCCTCTTAAGGCGGGTTCTCATTAGTCAATCTCATTGATCAGTATCCTTGATTCTATGCTATAGAAGAAAAATAGATTTATATGAACGTCGATTCAGCGATATTGTTCTATCATATGGTATTTCAATAAAAGTGAAAACCTTCCTACTTTTGATAGATCAATGGAAATGATTCTATCAAATAGAACAATGCTTGACAATGAGAACTAGCGTTCAGTTGCGTTGACTTGTATTTTGTGTAGTTAAACTTTTCATTCACAGTCATTTGTTTCGAGCTTCTGTCATGTGTCGCATAATATTAATATATCTACGACATACGTTATTGGTATATACAATAATACAAACCAAAGACGTATGACGTAGATATCTTACTATTATGTGACACATGACAGAAGCTCGAAACAAATGACAATCGATGAAAAGCCCTATAGTAAGCATATGAGATGAGGTTAAATTCTTTGTGAAAACCATAGACATATTATAATTTCGTGAACAATGTCAAATTTTAAATGGAGAGACAACCATATCTGCAATTTCTAGAACTAGGTATACCAGAGAGAGGAGTGCTATGGATAATTAGGAGTGAACAATATAAAAACATAATAAAGCGGGAAAAAAGCTATGAAGCTAATCGTCTTGGAATGGAAATAGAAACACTGACTCTAAACGATATTAAAAATAAAATTAAAAGTATCCGGACAACCTACAAAGTTGAACTGAATAAAATAGTAAAAGCAAATAAAAGTGGTACAGGAAGAGATGATCTGTATAAATATAAACCATCATAAACCAAAACGTTTAAGAGGTGTTTCCGTTGCAAAATAGAGTCAGAGATGTTCTTGTTTTCCTATTTTTAAGTATGTTTTTTAAATATTCACACCCAATGCGAACGCCAGCATGCACAATTTTCTTCTTTACAGCCATTATTAAAGTTAGCACTTTGTAGACCGAATTCAATATCCTTGAAATAGTGTGAATTTGAATTCTATGTTCAGTTGCATAGAATCAACGCTATTGATCAATGAGATTGACTAATGAGAACCCGCCTTTACATCGGCCGTATATTTTCTCAGTATCATTCTCTGGAATATTTATAATTTGGCTTCATCTTTTTTTTTTGTCATTACCCAGATTTTATAACTTTAGATTATTACGGATCTAATTATTAATGTTCTGTAGATAGTCATTTTGGTTCTTTTGTCTAATAATTTCGATGCCATCAATATTTTATTAGCATACTATATACGATTGTTTATAATATACATATGATAGCAAAATGTTTGTTTTATTTAGAGTAAAAATATTATTGTTTAATGTTTTTAATTGTATAGAAATAAAACACGCTAAATAAATAAATAAAATTGAGTATGAAAGTATGCATATACTAATTGAGTGTTATTGCTATTTACATAGTGTTTTCCTATTTTAGTTAAATTTGCTGAATTCGATCAAAGCATTAAAAACTTGGATCAAAAATTGAAAGAAGGTACAGCAAGAGAATTAGGTCAAAACAAAGTGGCATCTATCACGGAAAAATTAGTGGGTAAAATCCCTACTGAACAGAAACCTCCAGAAAAAGTAAGTAAAAAATTTCCATTATTTTATTTTTTCGTAAAATGACTTATTTATTATAATTTTTAATTTTAACTTGTTATTTGGAATCTTCTTCTTAAGGTTCCATCTTCTATCAAAGGTTGGATATCAACATGGCAATTCTTATTTTACTTACAGCAACTCTAAATAGTCAGTTAGAACCAGTGTTGCCAATCGGCGGATAATTATCCGATTTGCGTACCTTTTTGAGAGTTGTCGTATCTTCTTCGTACCTTTACATAAATCGGATATTTGCGGATATTTTTCAGTGTATCTACCATCGACTAAAACTTTCTCATCCATATATTCTCAACACCAACAATACATTAATTTTGTTTGGTTCCACCCAAAATTTTATAAATAGCCTATACTGGATGAATGTTAGTGAGATCCGATACTTTTCATCTTTTGACAAAAGGGACATGTGCCGATTCTTTTGTTTAGAATTTAAATGCACAAGTGCATCCACTTAAGGCATACTAATCCAATTCAAATTTCAAAAACCGTCTGCCGTCCGATGTTATTTATGAGTTTTTAGTTTTTAGTCTTTAAACTTATGAAACTTATTTTCATGTTATGTAGTGCAGTGCTTCAGTAAACGTTTCCAGATTTCTCGGACATGAGATGTAGTTAAATCTAGTTCTTTTTTGTAAAGTTCTATCAAACCTAATATCTTAAACAAAACCATTTCATCAAAACGTGTTATACTTACCTAATTAGGTATATTTATGATTTTTTTGAGGAATGTAATGGTACTATGCAGAAAAGAACTTTTCGGCACAGAAACGTCACTTTTCTGCACACTACTGTCAGTTATTCTGTGAGAAAATATTAATTTTGTTAACATAAAATTGTGCAGAAAAATTCATTTGGAATAGTGGTTGTAGAAAAACTAGTAATATCTAGATATCTACTAATTAACTCAAAAATCCTTCAAATTTTTTGCATATAAAAATTATTTAGTCGGGCATTAACGTTGAACGCACCACGGGTATTATGGATAATAACTTTGATACCTTAATAACTACAAGACTGTCAAATACATTTCTATTGTTTTAGTTGTAATAAATCTTTAGTTGTTAAAAGAGCGTAGGCGCAAAATTTCGGACCAATAATCTTTAAACGTATTCATTTTTTTCGAATCCTGAGAAAACTAATAAATATTTTTGAAAAATTTGAACGCAGAATGAAAGATTACATTATTACCGAGGGCTGAAAGTCCCTTTGAATAAACAAAATGTTTCTTTTGAATGAGATATTTGAAATTAAAAATCACATTTAATATTCTCTTTTCCTTTTACCCCTGTAACATATTAGAATAAAAATTATAGAAGTCTTCAGGGACTTTCGGCCCTTGGTAATAATGCAATCTTTCATTCTGCGTTTAAATTTTTAAATAATAATAATTATTAGCTTTCTCAGGACTCGAAAAAAAATGCATTTTAAAAGCATTGACCAGAAATTTTGGGCCTATGTTATTAATGTAGCTGTAGTTTATTTCGTATTGATTTATTTATTATTTATTTTTCCAGTACCTAGTTTTAGGTAGTTATTACGTTTTAATAAATTAATATAACGATCCAAATAATGAAATATTTAGATTTAATTTATTTATTTGGAATTTAACACTTACCATAATACAAAATACGAATAATATAACAATATGTAGTAAGTAAATAGTATTTACATACATGAATTAGGTAATAATCAGCTAGGATACGAGATTTTCATCTATAAACGAAAATTTTTAAACTGTGTAATAGAGAATCCAGTAGATTAAAGGGCCGGTTGTTCGAACGCTAATCAGAAATGGAATCAACTTCATTAGCAAATATTTAATTACTGTCAATGTCAACTTTGATTGGGTTGCTGAAAACATAATTGATTACAATTATGAGATTAATTGATTAATTAATCAATTATGTTAATAATTGTTACGTTAATTGATAATTCATAATTAATTAATCAATCAATTATGTTAATTATCATAATGATAATTGATTACAATCAACTGATTGGCGTACGAATAACGGATTTTGTTATTTGATGGTTGTTAAGGGGACTAAAAGAATAACATTGGCAACATTGATTTTAATAACAGAATAATTTTTGACCTAGCGTACTTCTTCGTGACAAATCGGATATTTTTCGAGCGATCATCGGATAATCTAGAGAAATGCGATTGGCAACACTGGTTAGAACTCAAGACTAAACCATTTCCTTAGATTTCGTAACCAGGAGGTTCGTCTTCTCTATATCTCTTTTACCTTTTATTTTGCCCTCCATAATGAAACGAAGCAGACTATAGCGAGGACTTCTTACTACATGACCGAAATATTCAAGCTTCCGTCTCTTAATTGTGTGTATAATTTCTTCCCTCTTAATAATCCTATCAAGAACTTCAATATTGCTAATCTTGTTGAAACAATAAGAACGCTGATAAACTACCCCAGTTAATTGAAATACCATTCGAAAGTAATATTTCAATCGTCCAAGATACACTGGGATGCAAAATTAACCGGACACCTTAAAAATGGGTCATTTTTGATGTCTCGAATTTCCTAAACCTGTTGTCCGATTTAAGTGATTTTTTAATGTGTATATAGCCTTATTCGTTAACAATAGTCCGATTTAAGTGATTTTTTAATGTGTTATAGCCTTATTCGTTAACAATATCGCTGTAATAATATTGTTACTAAACGGGTAAATTTTCATTGTATACCGGGTGTACCAATGAAACTGTGTTTTTTCTCAAACTTCGCATCACCCTGTGGAATATTCTAGCATTTATAAAATACTGAAATTAAAACCCAACTATAGATTCATGTTTTCTAAACATTCCGTTTTTTTATTCATTCGCATATGTTGGACCATAAAAAAGTTAGGTACTTTAACAATTACCCATGTTTTTCATGAATACAGGGTGTTTTTAAATAAGTGTGGCAAACTTCAAGGGGTAATTCTACATGAAAAATTAATGACAGTTTGCTTTATAAACCTATGTCCGCAAATGATTCGTTTCTGAAATAGAGGGTGTTGAAATTTTTCTTACAAACTGACGATTTATTTATTGCTTTAAAACCGCTTGAGATATTCAAATGAAATTTGGTGGGTTTTAAGACGTATTTATTGTATATTTTTTGAAATATAAGTAAAGAATTTAATATTCACCATTGGCGCGCATTCGGGTTATATGAGCGGTTATATTACCCGTATGTGCGCCAATGGTGAATATTAAATGCTTAATTGGGACATCTTGGATATTAAAGCACCATATGTAACGCACAGCTGAATGTGGCTGAATTTTTATATTTGTGCGTCACAGTGTTGCCATGCTGTTTTCTATATATTTCTTTCATAATTTCAATCAATGTTAAATGTACCTACAAGAATAATAGAATAACAACGTTTACTTCTCCGTCATTATACTAGGTATAATGACAAATTAGGTGTCAAATTAAAGCTTATAATCCAAGGATAGTACTAAAGGTGAGAAATTAGACATAGTTTGTCTGTTCGCCTGTCCGTCCGACCGCGAATATAACTCCTCCGTCACTATAGCAGGTAGAATGACAAATGAGGTGTCAAATGAAAGCTTATAATCCAAGGATGGTACTGAAGGTGAGAAATTTGGCATAGTTTGTCTGTCCGCCTGTCCGTCTGACCGCGAATATAACTCCTCCGTCACTATAGCAGGTAGAATGACAAATGAGGTGTCAAATGAAAGCTTATAATCCAAGGATGGTAGTAAAGGAGAGAAATTTTACCTAGGCTGTCTGTCCGTCGAACCGCGAATATATCACCTCCGTCATTATTCCAGGTAGAATCACAAATGAGGTGTCAAATGAAATATTATAATTCAAGGATGGTAGAAAAGATGGAAATTTTTCCTAGGACGTACGATTTTAGAAATGCGGCCAGATGTGCTGTTTTAAGGTCACTGGAATAGTACAATACTGGAATATATTATTCGACGCGCCTTCACAAGACGAGAATAAATATACGCTTTCGGTTTAATGACTGTCTGTCCGTCTGTCTGTCCGTCCGCGAATACAACTTCCTCCGTTAATAATACAGATAGAATGACAGATGAGGTGTCGAATGAATGCTTATAACCCAAGGTTGGTACTAAAGATGAGAAATTTGACATCGGACTTCCGGTTTTAGAGTCGCAACCGTAAGTACTGTTTTAAAGTCACCGAAATTGTATAAGCGGTATATCATTCGACGTGCCCTAGCAACATGACAACAAATGTAACATTTTGTTTTTTATATCATTTCCGGTTAAAAATCTAAGACCAAAATTAGCCATCCACCACCCATGGTCAATATCTCAAAAAATAAGCGTTATATTGGGGATTTCTAATGTCGACATTAAAAGTTGCACTATTTTTTTTTTCTATAAAACATTTTGATCTAAAACGTACCAGAAAACTTCTTTGTACGCTCTACTTTAAAATAAACGTGATTGAGAAGCTAAATTTTAAACTTCGTCACACAACTTTTGCGATTAAACTTTGCAATGCACAAATCCGCACCTTTTTCTTTGAAAAATTCATAACCTTTATCATGATAAGAATAAAAACTTGAGGCAGATACCTTTTTCTTCAGAAATGTTAGAGCTATATACTGTAAAAATTTCAGAAAAAAATATTAAAATGGAACAGAGTTGTAGCGAGGTAAACGCAAAAAAACGTGATTTCTTTTTTTTTATTTTTAGGTTAAAATTGCGATTTTGACAATGTTCCCCCACATAAAATTCAAAATAAACTTCATTTTCGTTTTCAGCACCCTCGAAAATATAAAGTATGAATAAAATTAGCCATTCATCCCTCTGTGGTCAGTATCTCGAAAACTAAGCGCTTTTTTGAGGGTGTCACGCTCGTGTATAATATCACAAGAATTGTAACGTGATAATATGAAAAAATAGAGGATACGGCAACGATGTCACAAGTGATGGTCGGATCGAACGCCAAAATCTACACAGACATATTAGGGTGCTTTAATATCCAAGATGCCCCTTAATTGTATGTCAAAAAATGTGCAATAACTACGTCTTAAAACCGACCAAATTTCATTTGCATATCTCATCCGGATTTAAAGCAATAAATAAATCGTCATTTTGTAATAAAAATTTCAACACCCCTATCTCGGAAACGAAGCACTTGCGGACATACCGTTTATAAAGCAAACTCTCATTATTTTTTTATGCAGAATTTCCCCTTAAAGTTATAGCCATACTTATTTAAAACACTCTGTATTGATGAAAAACATGGCTAGTTGTTAAAGTACCTAACTTTTTTATGGTCCAATGTAAGCGAATGAATCAAAAAACAAAATGTAGAGAAAACATGAGGCCATAGTTGGAATTTAATTTCAGTATTTTATAAATGCTGGAATTTTCCACAGGGTGATGCGAACTTTGAGAAAAAACACAGTTTGATTGGTACACCCGGTATACAATAAAAATTTAACTGTTTAGCAACAATACTATTACAGCAATATTGTTAAAGAATAAGGCTATAATATATTAAAAAAATCACTTAAATCGGACAACAGGTTTAGGAAATTACAGACATCAAAAATTACCCATTTTTGAGATGGCCGGTTAATTTTGCACCCCAGTGTAGTTATCGTTCACCCTAGGTTAGCTCAGTCTCTCAGGGTGTGTGTGTGTGTGTGTGTGTGTGTGTGTGTGTGTGTGTGTGTGTGTGTGTGTGTGTGTGTGTGTGTGTTCGTCTTGTCCTAATCTTAAATATGGGGTTTTCGCTGAAATGTTTTATTTTAGTAAAAGTTTTGTTTGAATGGATTGAATTTTTATATCGCTTTTAAATAAAAAATGGCGGATTTTTGAAAAAGAAACGTTGACTTTTTTTATTGAAACATCCAGTATATTTTTTTGTAAATTGAAAGAACGGTCATTTATCTATCCAGCTATATAAAGTTTTTTAAAATCGGGTGTCAAAAGACTGAGCAATTAATTTTTAAAATTAGTGATGCAATGTGGAAATTACATATCATAATATAAATTTGCTTAGTTATGTTATTTACAGTATTTCTCATGATCATCTTTGAGTGCGTCACAGTTTTTCGATTTCTTTCTAACGCATTAAATTGTATGTGACAGAAAAAAAGGCACGTCGGTGATTACATTTCGTCGGTGACATTTTTATAACATTTATTCTAGTTATTCTAGTTGTCGATAGATGGCGCCATAATAAAAAAATAATTTTTTTTAAATTAGATAATATTACAAATATAATCTGTATTATTTATAAGACTATACAAATCAAAGAAAATACCATTTTATAAATACAAGAAACACATTTGATTTGTTTTTATTCCAAATTGAAAATAAAATGTGACAACTGTCAGATTTAACTAAAATGTCATGTTAGAATAAATGTCATAAATGTGTATTATAACGGACTTACCCTTTTTCCTATCATTTGTTACGCACTGAAAAATTATCATGAAAAGGACAATAGTTATGTGATATCCACGTTACACCTCTCATTTTAAAAATTAATTCCTCAGTCATTTGACAACCGATTTTAAAAAAACTTTATATCGCTGGCTAGGTGAATGACCGTTCTTTCAATTTACAGAAAAATATACTGGGTGTTCCATTAAAAAATGTCAACAAAGTTTTTTCAAAAATCCGCCATTTTTTTTCGTAATTGAAAGCGATTTAAAAAAATCCATTCAGACAAAACTTTTACTAAAGTAAAACATTTCAGTAAAACCGCATATTTCTATCTTGAGCCGATTAGAAGTTATAGGCAGTTAAAATTGGGGAAAATATAAGTGGACACCCGGTATAATATTATAAATCAGACTGCTATTTATCACCAAATGGGCGTTTTAATGAGTGGAACATGTAGAATATGTCAAATGACAGGATTTATGACAGGTGATAAATAGCAGTCTGATTTTTGCATGAGAGTTTAATCTCTGTTCGGAGAGTTTAAGTCTGTTCTGTCGGACAAAATAAATGTGCCGTTTTCGTGGTCTGACTGTTCCAAATTTTTAACCTGTTCCACAATTAAAACTGCCCCTGTTACAGTGTTCCTGATATATCAAAGTTTATCTGACTAGACACCCTTAACCTATTAACAAATTTTCAGCTTGCTATTAATCAACTTTTTTTTCATACGCGGGATCCAGACATATTATGGATTACCGCCAAAGGCCGATATGATCAACCAAAAAAGAAGATGTATTTGGTGATATTTCTAGTTACTTTCTTGAGTGTGCTCTGTCTTTTTAGTTTACTCCTCTTGATTTAAAAACAAAGCTTAGTTGAAAATCAAAAATTGGTTAACTGTATTTATTTTTATATTTTAAATTTTTTTACAGTTACATTTATGTATTTTTAAAAATATAAATATGTTTTGTTGTTTTGAATTCTAATACTACTGCATACCTAGCAATTCTATAAATATTGAAAAATTCTAGACGAATCGTCAGCCAGCTTTACCAACGCCCAATAATTCCGAATTTTGTCACTTCTGCAAGAAGCGTGTCTATCTTATGGAACGACTGTCTGCAGAAGGAAGGTTCTTCCATCATGGGTGCTTTAAGTAAGTAATTTTGAATGATTTATAAATTATTTTTTGAAAAGAGTGTGTCTTAGAGACAGCCCAAAATGTAGATAATATAATTCCATAAAATTCTTAAAATATTAAAGCTATTTATTTATGAATGAAATAAAGATAGACGTATCCGCAATCATTTATTGTCTTATTCCGACGACCGGTTTCGCTCTCTAAAATTTGCAGAGCATCATCAGGTCAACGGTTACAAGTAAACTAAATGCTACATATAAAAACCAGAGTTAAAACGTTGTCCGGTGGCTAACAAAGACCATTATGATCCAGCCAATATGAAAAATTTAAGTTACAACTAGAGATATACACAAATGCATGCATATATACAAGTATATTATCTACACACAGACGATCTACAGTGTGGAAGGCACTTATGGAATAAAATTATTTCTGTCCTTGTATCAAAAAATTATAAAAAACGCTGAGATCCGTCGATTTTTAAATAAAAATGTGCACTTTTTAAACATAAATTTAAATATACAGGGTGATCCTTGCAAGTCTAGCAGAGTCCATATGCTTTATTTTGAATGAAACACCCTGTATATTCTTATATTTTTAAAATCTGCTTAACAACTTGATTTCAACGAACTATAACATGTAGGGTGTATTATGAATAATACAGGGTGAAAGTTTGAAATTAACAAGTATGGAAACCACTGATGGAATAAAATTGTTTGTGTCATTATTTTAAAAAAATATAAAAAATACTGCGACACGTCAACTTTTAAATTCAAATGGGCGCTTTACAAACATAAATTTTAATATACAGGGTGATTCACGCAAGTACAGCATAGTCCATGATCTTTACTTTTAATGGATCACCCTGTACATTTTTATATTTTTAGAATCTGCTAAACAACCTCATATCAAAAAAGTGTATTATGTAGGGTCCATTATGAATAATACAAGGTGAAATTTTGAAATTATTTATAAATTTTGTTAAGACATTAAATACAAAACCCAATAGATTTAATACATAGTGTAGAAAATTGACGCCTTTATTTAGCTAATTTAAAATATATACCATTATTTAAAGCATGATAAATTATTAATTTTAAAATTTTATGTAGGTATTTAATATCTTGCCGAAAATTACACATAATTTTAAAATTTCACCTTGTATTATTCATAATAGATCCTACATAATAGGTATACACTTTTTTGATATGAGGTTGTTTAGCAGATTCTAAAAATATAAAAATATATAGGGTGATCCATTAAAACTAAAGATCATGGACTATGCTGTACTTGCGTGAATCACACTGTATATTTTAATTTATGTTTGTAAAGCGCCCATTAGAATTTAAAAGTTGACATGTCTCAGTATTTTTTATAATTTTTTAGAATAAAGACACAAAAAATTTTATTCCATAAGTGGTTTCTGTACTCTTTAATTTCAAAATTTCACCCTGTATTATTCATAATACACCCTACATGATATAGTTTGTTGAAATCAGGTTGTTAAGCAGCTTTTAAAAATAGAAGAATATACAGGGTATTCCATTAAAAATAAAGCTTATGGACTCTGTTAGACTTGCAAGGATCACCCTGTATATTTAAATTTATGTTTAAAAAGTGCACATTTTTATTTAAAAATCGACGGGTTTCAGCATTTTTTATAATTTTTTGAAACAAGGACAGAAATCATTTTATTCCGTAAGTGCCTTCCACCCTATATACATATGTATGCAGTGTAGTAGTATATGATTATGCAATGGATAAGTGTTGTACTTACATGCCGATGCAAGGAATGATTTCTAAAGTCTGCACTAACATACCTTCTTGCTCAATTTATGCTAATAGGGAACTGATAGGATGGACGGATAATGATGCATAGGTTAGCAAATGTTTGGGCAAGTTCTTGAGGATGAGGAAGGTGAAGAGTATTTAATTATATTTTATACACTACAAATACGCACATTTTCTTCAAATCATTTCCTGCAGAAATTTGGCATCGTTGTTGGCCATAGAGACGTACTGAAAATCAAGATGAGAAGTCTATGCTTCTTTTAAACCTCATCGAGCGCCCAAAGCAAAGACATACTGTATCACTTTTTGTATTGTCTATCCGTTTCATATATTGAGAGACCACCATGGCAATATGTACTTTGCACACTGCTGCTCTGAAGTTGAGCAGGCTATTGCCATAAAATATAGATATAATTGCTATTTCGAGTACGACACATGCAGTTCCCAGATAGTTTTATCCATTTTCAACGACAAGTTGTTTAATTTAATACTTTTAAGTATGTAATCAACAATTTAAATCCAACCACTGTTTGGTTTTGCGGTTATTAGCGCAAGTACTTCACAGTTCACCGAAGATGGACTGATAAGTCCGAAAACGGTCGTTCTGAACAACTATTGTAATTTATTTGGATTTTAATTTAACTTTTAATTAAATACTTATGCCAATTACAATAAAGTTTCTTACTTCGATGTTAAAGTTTTTTATATTTATATCATTTTTACAAGGTTTTTTTTACTTTTAGATGTCAGTATTGCAATGTTCAGTTACGGCTTGGGTCGTATACATTCGATCGAGATGGTTTATACGGATACAGATTCTTCTGCTTACAACACTTCGGAATGGTAAGAGAAGAATCGCCAGCCAAAGTAACGCGAGCACCTTCGACTAAACGTGTTGACAGATCCAGTCCAGAGAAGAAATCTTTAGGCATCGCTGGAGTTGACTTGCTCGATAAAGGTAAGGGTTATAGTTGTCTTATTCGACTTATTCTTCTCTGTGTGCCGTGCTTGTTTTCAAGCGTTGGCTATCGTCGTATTAATAAGCTGAAGAAATGTTTCTTGATCGACATCTATATAAAACAATTCCTCGACCGTTCGACCTGTCCATTGTCTAATGTTACGCAGCCAGGACAGTTGTTTTCTTCCGAGCCAGCATTTTCCTTAGATTTTGCCCTGAATGATCAACCAGAGTAAGTGATCAACCGGTCCTCTCATTATATGACCGAAGTATTAAACCTTTCTTATTTTTACGATTTATTTATTTTTTATTTAGCGTATGGCTTAAGTACATCACAGAATATATTTAGATTTATGATACAATGCATCACAAACAGATGTCCAATTTTTTTATATATTCGATTGACCCTTCGGTTGCCATTACAAAGTCTATAGGGTCGCCTGTGTATGCTCTGCGTGGGCAGTCCTGAACAATGTGACTGATCGTCTGTCTTGCAGCGCCGCAGTCACAAGAAGGCGAGGGGAGTTTACCCCATCTGTAGAGGGAGTCGGCGCATCTTCCACAGTTTGTTCGAATTCGATTAAGGACTGCCCAAATCTTACGGGGACGTTCAAATTCGCCAGGTTTCCCTATAATGTTCGGTAGACTATGGTAATGCGGATCTGTCCTACTTTCCCAATCTTCTCTCCATCGGGTATTTAAGTCAAAGTTGGATTGCTGCAGCGCTTGAGCAGATTGCAGAGGGGGTAACCTGGATCGGAGACAGTTTCCAAGAATATCGGGGATATCGTTGTGGACTAGAAGCTGGCGACTGTCCATTATTTGGTTATATTCTTTAACCAATGCATGTTCGCGGCGTAGGTTGGGTGGTGCTATATTACTAAGGGTAGGTAGCCACATTGTAGGGGTGGGCTTAATTGTGCCTGTTATCATACGCATAGCACGGTTTAGCTGGGTGTCGACCAGGTGGGTATGCCTGCTATTTAGCCACACTGGAGCACAGTATTCTGCCACCGGATATATCAGGCCAAGAGCAGAGGATCTTAATGTTGATGCTGTGGACCCCCATGTAGTGCCGCAAAGTTTCTGTATTGTATTGTTGCGTGTTTTCAATTTTGCTGCTGTTTTCGTCAGGTGATCTCTGAATGTGAGCGTTCTGTCTAGAGTAACCCCAAGGTATTTCGGGTATTTATTGTGTTTTAACAGCTTGTTATTAAAATACACTCGCAATTCTCTGTTTGCCAGCTTGTTGTTGAGATGAAAAGCTGATACTTCAGTTTTTGTAGTACTTGGCTGTAGTCTCCCTTTCTTAAGGTATTCGCTGAGGATGGATAAGTCATTCGTGAGAGTGATTTCTGTAATTTCTAAAGATTGGTGGCTTGTTGCAAGGGTCCAGTCGTCAGCATATCCAAACTTCCGAGATTCGGTTTCAGGCATGTCAGCAATATAGAGGCTGAAAAGTAAAGGGGCAAGGACAGAACCCTGTGGAAGACCCTTGGTAAGTTTCATCTGTCAACTCGTCTCCTTTCCCATTATAACCTGGAAGGCTCTGTTTGTCAGCATGTTGTCAATGAGGTTAATTATCTTTCTGCAGGGGATAATACGGGCCAGTTTATATATTAATCCCTGTCTCCAAACAGTATCATATGCTGCTGTTAGATCTATAAATACTGTTGCTGTCTTTTGTTTCTTTTGAAAACTAGCTTCTATGAAAGTTGTTAATGACAGCACTTGGTCCGTACAGCTTCGATGAGGGCGGAAGCCAGCTTGTTCAATGGGGATATTTTCTAGTATCCTGTGACTAATTCTGTTGAGGAGAAGCTTTTCTAATAGTTTATATACCATGCTGAGTAGAGCTATGGGGCGGTAGTTTTGTGGCTTATCGTTTGATTTGCCCGGCTTCGGAATTGCAATTATCTTTGTTCGCTAAAGTGAGAGAGGAATGTTACCTGACTGAAATATATCATTAAAGAACATTGCAAGCCACTGTTTCGTGTATGTACCACTGTGTATGAAGAACTCTGGATGGATACCATCAAACCCAGGTGCTTTACCTGATTTCATTTCTTTCAGCGCATGTGTGATTTCAAAAATAAGTATTCTTGCTGAATATTCGGAGTTCGTTCTGTTCATTTGTTTTAATGCCCTTAAGTCTCTTTTCACGTTGGTAGTATGTGTATTTTTATGATGTTGATCTATTATCGCTCTTTGTGCATGGTATCTAGCACACCTTCGTTAGATATGTGTGCTGTCCACGGGATTCTGAGCATGCGACGGTAACAACACAACTCGAACGCTTCTAATTTGTTAAGATTTTTTATTTCCGTTGTCCAGGTTTCACATACATAGATCAAAATGGACCAGATGTAGCACGATGTAGCGCTTCAATACTCTTAGACGTGTGGACAATGACAGACTTCTACTGCAGAATACCGAACACCATCTAATAATGCTTTTTCATGCAAGTTCTATTCTGGTCAAAATGCCCTCTTTAAACCCAGATTTCAACCCAGCAGTCAATTCAGCTACCCAGATATCTAAAGTGATCGACTCTTTCCAGGATTTTGTCATCTAATTTTAATGTACATACTGAGTCTTCGATATTAATTTTTCCGACAACCATCCATTTTGATTTCTTTGCATTGATTGTTAAGCTCTTTGCAGTACATTCGTTGTTTACAGAATTCAACAGGGTTTTAAGGTCTTCTAGACTCTAGACTAGACTATCTGCCATTAAGGCGGTGTCAATTCGTATCTGATTGGATTAATAATTTCACCACCGATTTTAACACCTTCGCGACAATTATTTAACGCTTTCTCAAAAATTGGTTCGGTGTAGGCATTAAATAATGTCGGTGACATAACACATCCCTGTCTGACACCACAATTAATAGAAACTTCAGCTGAAACTTCTTGATCCACCTTAATACAAGCGGTCTGATTGTAGTAAAGATTTTCTTATACGACATTTATTATTATTTAAAACGAATATTTTGTTTTAGTGCAAACACCAGAACGAATTGAATTTTCTAACTTGTCTTCTGGCCATGTTTCATCAGATCAAGAAGACTCTCTTAATCAAATTGACGAAGACGAATGGACTGATAAAAACTTTGGTGCTTCTTGTGCGGAAATGGAAGATAGTGATGAAGCTTCCTCTAGTTTCAGGTAAACAATGAATCCATCTATCCATTAATCCATTATCCACTATTGTGTATCCATTAATTACTACACAAAAATCTCTTTAAAATTTCAAAAATCAAATATTACATTTTAGTGACCCTGACAGTGATGATGAAGGTGCCTACGATGATGCTTTAGAAGAACCTGTTACAAAAGAAGGTACTTTGAAATGGGCTGAGCGATGGAAGAATAGTTATTCGAGAAAAAAACGAAATTCGCATTCGGATGAATACAGCAGTAGTGATCAATCGAGTTATTATGACAGTTCAGACGGTAAGTAAAATAATTTATATACGATGTGACAGGTATGCCCTTTACCCATACATACGTATCTTTCGTAAAAGTCTAGAGCAAGATAAGGTTAAAAAATAGTAAATAGTCAGAATATGGGACTGTAGATAAATACTTTATTGTATACTGTTTGATATGAAAGTTTATGGCATTATAATTAGTTTCTCTTCTAAATTCATCGTTACGAATTTTGTGTCGTTACTTGGGCCTTTTGAGGAGCTAAAGGTAAACGACTATTGAAAGCGACGCTGAATGGGCTCTGGAGCAACTGGAAACTGATCCTAATCTTCATCGAAAAATCATCTTCAGCGGCGAGGCTCATTTTTAAATGAATGGACTCTTCGACAAATCTAATATTTGAGAGTACGGTCATCTCACGTTCAAATAATTAGAACTGGCCACCGAGATCGACCGATTTAACTCCGTTAGATTTTTTCTTAAGGGGTTTTTTAAGTCTCTATACAAATAAGTCACAGACTATAGCGGCCTCCAAAGTCAACATAACCATGGAAAATTGCCGTTGAATTACTAAATGATGAGCAACTGAAAAGTTTGGGATTTATGTAACTATTAATAGTTAATAAAGTTATAATAGATAAATCTTAAGAGTACATGATAATATGCTAAAATAAACTTTTTATTTGACAGTCGTCAAGAAACTGATGTCACTCACACGCTTTATGAGGTTAAGATTTCTGAGGTGTATGTATTACTACAAAAAATTGTGATGTTGATTTTTTACGTCAATTTGTTGAAGTCAGTGTTTGTATTTTGTAATAAAATATACCGAATGTTTCAGACTTGAAAAAACATATGTTTGAAGAGAATACATTTTCGATAAGTATGGCAATACTGGCGGTTTAATTTTTGTCAGTTAAGTAAAATTTACGTTTGGATCTGTTTTGTCTGTACTTTATTTTATTCTAAATGCAGAATAATACATTTTAGAAGAGTCAGTTCGTGTCATATATACAAATATCCCTCTTCTTCTTCGTCAACCATTTTCCGCCCACATGTGAATGTAGGCCTCTTCAATTGCCATCTTTCTCTATCATGTGCAAATCTAATCCACTGTTTGCCTGCCACTGTTATGTCAAGAGAGATGTAAATATACAATTTAAAAAATTTTAAGTTTTCTGTGCTGCCGATTGTGTCCAAACGTCATTTAAAGATAGAATGAAACATTCGGTATTATTACGTCCAATTTTCATTTAAAAAGTACCAAGTGACAAGGTATGATAAAATTGTTTTATTTTTAGTTTTCATCAATGTTGTTTTGTTATTTTTCAGTCTTACTATAGTACACAGTTTACTACTAAATTTACTACTACTACTACTAGACTTACCAAAGATTTAATGACACGCTGTAGGTAAAAATGTCACCACGTTCTATGTCAAATGTCATAAATGTCACGTTTTATGTCAAATGTCACATACATGTTGCATATTTATGTCACGTTCTATGTCAGATTGTTTTTGTTGTTTGTTTGGGTTTATACAGTGATGCGGGAGGGAGGGGATGCGGCATACGGTGAAGTAGATGGGCTCGGTTTCGCTCGCAAAAACGCTCCATCCAATATGGCGGAACAAGTCTTTGGTAGTATATTCTGCTCTGTATAAAATATATAATTATAAAATTGTATTATATAAATATATGAGTAATTAATAATTTTAATAACAAATTATTAACATATTCCATATATAACGTATAAAAACCTACCCGTCGCCATATTGGATGTAGCACAAAAGTGTCAAATCAAGTGGTCCCATTTAGTAAATACAAAATCATCCCTTATGTCATATCCCCTCTCTCCCATATCACTGGGTTTATATGACTGCGGCCACAAAATCCATTCCCCAAAATATATGTCAAATTGTAAACTAATTTTAGATTAAAAATGGTTGTGACCGACTAGAGGATAATAGTTGAACTATGACAGTCACTATTATAGATTCTATATGTCAAATTAAAAATGGCAAACAATCCCATCGCTGTCACACACACAATCCTCAAAATTCTGTAATGAATGTTCGATATAAGTTCTGACTACACCTTGTGTATGGCGAATTTGTATGACGTCAACATAAAGAAATTTCTGACCATTCACTGCATATAAATATATCCTTCTCATTCTTAAACATGTGACATGTATGATCTAAATGGTACTTCTTTCTCTAACAAATTGATTTCTCTATACCTCTAATGAGCACATCATTGCTTATCTAATTATTAGAGAAAGAAAAACTTACTTGAGTTTTGCCTCGCTTCCTTTCCCCAATTTTGGGCATAAGCCTCCCCTAATTTCGTCCAATCTTCTGCGTTTCTTATTACATTCATCTCGGTATTGAGAATTTTTTAGGTCATCTGCCTATAGCATTTTTGTATTTTACTGCCATTTCCTGTTTTGCCAATATCTATTCGATTAGATTATTCTATTTTTCCTCTTCATATCCTATGTTGTGTTAAGAAAATTGACATAGCTCTGAAAATGGCTAGCCGAAAGCGTTCAGCTAGGACTTAAATAGTTTACACACTCTTAAAATATACACTTTTCTTTTCAATTCATTTATTTGTCATAAGTGTATACAAAACACATCAGTGTTTAGTTGAAAACAAATAATAATGTTTTACTAATATTGGCTGTCGAGTTTCTAACGATTATCCAAAACAGCTGCAAATTGATAAAACATCCTACACATGTCTAAATATAGCCCAATAAATGACCGTTTTGGAGTGTAATTTTCAGGGGCAACTCCGAATTGCATGAAAATTTGGATTTAAGTTCTACTTACCCTCCACTTCAAAGTTGAAATTGTGCCGTTGGTTGCTTTTACTTGGGGGGTGACAGTCACCCCTACTCGGGGGGTGAAAAACGCTTGTTTAAAATAAGCCCGGAAATGGATAAATTGACAGATTATAAGCACCTTTTGTTCTATAAAGTTTTTTACGTAAGTCAATACTTTTCAAGTTATTCGCGATTGAAAATGTTGATTTTTCGACCAAAAAACTACGTTTTTAGACTGTTTTTCGCAAATAACTCAAAAAGTAAAAATTTTTATCGAAAAAAATATTCCCAGCAAAAGTGTAGCTTATAAAAAATCGAAAAAAATGGTGTATCAGTAAAGTCTATACATTCAGTAAAAGCAAAGTTGTAGCTCATGAAAAATTCGTTCTTATTCGTCTAATTCCAAATCTAATAATTCAACGCGAAATCACCAAAAAATCAAGCACTTTTCGGGAAAAGCTTATTAACATTTTTAAAGTATCTAAAAAAAAGTTGGCCCAATTTTTGGGTAAAAAAATCGTGAAAACCTGCCTCTATTTAGCACCCTAAATATAATTAATCGTTACCGCTTTACCATTTATTTTAACTCTATGTGGATTGTTTATATGATCTGTAAGTTTTATTGGTTTGAAGTGCTTATTTTTGAAAAAAATTGATTTTATAGTAAAAAAAAATTTCTAAAAATTTTTGAAAAATTTCCTTTTTTCAAAATAACTTAAAAAGTATTAGTGATAAGAAAAATCTTAACGAGTAAATAAATGTAGGTTTTGCTATTATAAATATGTTTGTTTCATTTTGTTTTTCCGTAAGACAGAAATTGGTTAAGATATGGCTGTTCAAAATTTGTATACACTCGTGATTAGTGACCCATTCAAGCTTTTTCAACTATAACTCTTTTAAAAATAAGCACTTTAAACCAGTGAGACCGACAGATCATATAAAAAAAAGAATGTGTGTATTTTGTACGCACGTAAGAAGTTATACTTCTATTATATGATTTCAACGAAATCAATATACTTTAAACAGTTTCTCTACTACTTTCCAAAAATTTTTATTAAAACAATACCAAAAATTAAAAGAATAAAACACACACAAACACATTGAAAAATGCCACAAATGAATTCTGCACAATAATTGTTGCCAAAAATTTTAATTAAATACGTATTTTCTGAAAAAAATTATATAATAATATACTTACAATCATAAAATCTATAAAAAAAAATAAAAAAATAACAACTTGCTTGGGGCTTGAACCCACTTCACGTCTAACGCGCCGTACGAAAGTCGAAGCGAGTTCCCACTGCACCACATTCGCGTATACGTCATGTGGGAATATACACAAACTAAACATTTACACCATAAACTTTTTGACATTTTGTTTATTTATATGAATTTAATTAAATTATTAGTTTGATTTTTGTCGAATTAAAATACAACAAAATATAGAGTACGAAAACGATATATTGGATGAAGATTTGTAGAAAGTTTGTTCGTAATCAGATTATGTAAATTAAAGCATTGCCTACTAATAGGTAACTACATTATTTTTTTTAAATTTTCCAAATAGATAGGTATGAAGATAATTTTTTATTGGAATACAACTGAAACATTTAGAATTACGTACCTGCGGCTTTTCAAAACTATTTAAAAAGTCACTATAATTATAAATTTGATTTTATTTCTGTCCTCACAACAATAAAAACTAATATATACAATATTTTTGTTTACCGATAACCTCGATATTGAACAATTATTGACAGATCATTTCAACACCCAATCAGAGCCCATATAACGACTAATACCATACTGTCGGTGTGCGCATGCGCGCAGATTAATAAAATTTCGCCCTCAATGAAATCGCGCCTAAAGAAGTGTAACTTCAAAAATAGATAAGTACGTAAATTGTTTGTAAAGCGGTAACGACTAATTTCATTTGGGAAACTAAACGCGGGGAGATTTTCATAATTTTTTCACCAAAAAAATGAGGGCAAACTTTATTTTGAGCGTAACTCGCTTATTTTTAATGCTAGAAACTTGTGTTTACACTTACAGAAACAATTAAAATAAAGCTTTTTATAAACACTTTAAAAAAGTTTGAATGGGTTTTTCCCGAAAAGTGCTTAATTTTTCGGTGATTTCACCTTGAAATATTCGATTTAAAATGAGACGAATAAGAACGTGTTTTCCATGAGCTACAACTTTGTTTTTACTCGATTGATAGACTTTACTGATATACTATTTGTTTCGGTTTATTATAAGCTACATTTTTGCTCGGAATATTTTTTTCGATCAAATATTTACTTTTTGAGTTATTTGCGAAAAGCCGTCTGAAAACGTAGTTTTTTTGTCGAAAAATAAACATTTTTAATCGCAAATAACTGGAAAATTATTGACTTAAATAAAAAACTCTATAGATTAAAAGTTGCTTAAAATCAGCCAATTTATCCATTTCCGGTCTTATCTAGAACGTATTTTTTTTCACCCCCGAGAAGGGGTGACTGTCACTCCCCAAGTAAAAGCAACCAACGGCACAAATTCAACTTTGAAGTGGAGGGTAAGTAGAACCTAAACCCAAATTTTCATGCAATTCGGAGTTGACCCTGAAAATTACACGGTATCGCCGTATTTCCCGTTCATTTACTGGGCCAATATATGTATAATAATTGCTGCGTGTTGTTTTAGGTGAAGAATCAGACACCGCCACGGAGGGAGAAGAAGATATCAGAGCCCGTGAACTTCGGAAACGAGAAGTTTGCGTCGAACCGCCCATCGTCCATACAGACACCGGCACCGATACCGAGGTGAAATCAACTTTAAATCTATATGTAAACATCCCCGACGTAGTTTCCAATCGCGATATCTTTAACTTAAATAGGTCCTCGGACAATATTTCCGTGAATTCGGGCGAATACAACAGCGCAGACTCGGGAGATTTCGATCTCAACATGAACAAAATCGACGAAAGTAACGTAGTGGTAGGAAAATTGCAAATCACGAAACCCGGTAACGCTTCAGGCTCCTCCGATAGCCCTGACACTTCGGCTATACCGAAGAAAATCATCAGAAACTTTATAGTTCCTATGAAAGACAGGAAGACGTATGGTCCGGAATTCGTGCCCAAATTCCAAGATCAAGAACCGGAACCTTTGTTGGTCATTAAGAGAACTCCCAGCAAGATATCAATACCCAAAGAAATGGTTAAACCTAAAGTGGCGGTAAACACGGCTTTACTTGACAAAGAAAAGTATTTTGGAGCTACCAATAAAAAATTGCCACCCAGGAAAACCGTACAGAGGTCGGATACAGTTGCTAAACCCGACGATCTAAAAAAACCTCCCATTAAAAAACCAAACATTCTTAATAAACCTTTAGTAAAGCAACATAGCTTACCAGAAACATCAACAGAGCTAGAAAGTATCAAAAACTTCAATTTTGAACCTGCAGATGATGATCTCAATAACATCGATGATTACATCGAAAATCTGTTAGCAAACGAAGACGAATTGAAGAAACCAATAGATCCAAATAAATTTAAAATCGATGTGGAACCGGAGCAGTTTAGCGACGAAGACAAAGAGGAAGAGAAGGTATCTAGCAGTATCGAGGATCTACTTAAAGATCTCGAGTTGGAAAGTAATCTGAATATCGAAGAATCTTTTGAAGCGGAGCCCGGAGAAAAGATAGACGATCTGTTAAACTGGATGGATGGTTTAGATCACGATACTCCTGAACGTAAAGTATGTAGATCAGCTAGTGATGTTAAATATAGTAACCTGGAAAAGTTCTTGAAAACCCCTCAGTTATCACAAAATATCGTTAGTAAAATACCCAAAAATAACATATCATTCTTCGAGGATCAGGTATTGGGTAAAGTACCACGACAAAATACCGTAGATAATGATTACACGGATAATAAGCCCTTGTATGGCTTGAAAAGGTCCAGAACAGAAATTCGTTTTAAAAAACCTACTGTAGTAGCTCGATCGTCAGTCGATTTGGATGCTGTTGAGAAGGTAAATATCAAGAGAATCCTGCAGAAGTTTGAGACAAGCCCGGAAAAAAGTGTCACCAAACCAGTTACTGAAAACACTGATAAATACCCAAAAGATTATAATCTTTTAAAAGCAAACCCATTTAAGCCAAAGCCAAAATGTGTTAAAAGCGCCATAAATAAATTTGAAAACAATGAAGGTAGCTCTAATAATACATCTGCAAACAAAGAAGTTAGCACTAATAATACATTTGCAAACAAAAAAGTTAGCACGAATAAAGCTAAACCTCCCATTAAATTGCCGGTCAAAAAACAAGAATCGATCTCAAGTTATTGTTTTGACGATTTAGAAAAATTTGTCCAGGACACTCTCTTGAGTATCGGAGACAGATATGAGGGTGCACCTCAAATGAACAACTCTAATCAACCTAAAGATAATGATTGGAAGGCGAATATATCTGTATCTTCGATAGTCTATCCACAATCTCCTGAAATGGATTTGAAGGAGAACCAAGTTTATCCTGAAACACCACACTCGCATTCACAACCTTTAGATGCTGATGCGTCTTTCACAAGCACTCTGGAATACCGTTTACAACCAAATCAAAGTGATACAGATGTAAATACACATTCGCAGACTATGGAAGATGATGGATCTGCCACAAATAATGTGGACTGTCGTTTAAAACTAACTCAAGATAAAATTGATGCAAATACTCACTCACAAACTTTAGAAGATGATTTATCTTTTACAAGTGCTCTGGAATCTCGTTTACAACAAATTCAGGATGATAAAAATGCAGCTAATCGAGCATCTTTAGAACAAATGGATAATTTTAATAAATGTGATAAGGATGTGGTTGCAAATAATGAAAATGTTTGTGAAACGACAAAACACCCATTGGATAGTTTAGCAAAATCCTTAGAAGATCTCAGTACGAATTTTAGTAATAGAATCAATCCAGAAAGTACGGAAGATCTGGATAATAAAGAACCTCAATCATATAGTTATGAAGATGATTCTCTTTCATTGTCTATTGACGAATTTGCTCCCCTCAGGTTTGCCAAAGCTGTAGAGTCCACAGATACATCTCTGATGGACGATAATATCTCCACTAGTAACAAAGATTTTACCAAAGAAAGTACCAAAGATTTTACCAATCAAAGTACCAAAGTACCTGATAAAAATGTCGATATAGAAAGTTTGTACGCAACTGTAAATAAAAATAAAAAAGTGGAAGATGTAGAAGAAGATTTGATTCCTCCACAAAAGCCGATGAGGCAAAAATCCAAAGAAAAAAAGGAAGAGAATTTAAATGTGGCACCACTAGCTCCTCGTAGAAGGAAAAAATCTGTAAATTCGCCCCAACCTTCCAGAAAGAACTATAGCGACGGGTTTGAAAAAGAGGATGTTAAGAAGGAAGTAGTATCAACATACTCACTTCCTTCCGTTCAAAAAGTCAACCTCACGAACATTTCTCCGTCGGTGTCACCGGATTCTAGTTTGTCGAGTTCGTCAAAAAGCTACGGCAAGTCTAAAAACAAAGACTCTGACAGTGACAACTGTTGTATACAATAAAAACATTTTTTTTTTAAATAATATTTGTAGTATTTGTACGGGTAGAAATATTCTGCGTTTGAATCGGAGTGAAGATCTACGTGTGTTGTTGCTTGCTTTGAAATTTTAATACTTGTTTTTAAGCTTCAGTTTAGTTATAAAATGCATTCGTCCACTGTTACTTCGTGCAGAAATTTATAGTTTTGATGATGATTTGGTGTCATTGGTCAACAATCACGTTAAAGCAATGGTAAATAAGGTAATTATAGAGTGGACTGATCCGAGTTTTTGATGTTCTGCAATCTAATCCATTGCTAACGTGAGTGTTGTTTTAACGTACCTTCTAAGGTTTGAATCGTCCTCTGTACATACAGATTCGTGGTTGTGATTAGTCGGAAAGAGTTTTGTAATCCTCGTTTCACACGCTAATAATTTGAACGTACGATGGTTGGAACGGATGATGCCATTCAAATAGTGGCTCGAACAATCCTATGGTACCTTTCTCATTACACGGCGGTTGGAATGTTCGGAAGGTTGTGGCGGAATGTTCGGCGGAAGTGAGAAAGGTTCCATATGATTGCTCGAGCCACTATTGGAATATTATCGTGCGTTCAAGCCATCGCACGTTCAAATTCTTAGTGTGTGAAACGGGGCTTTTGCTAAACTATCAGAAAACTATTATGTATATCTAATCAGTACAAAGAAATAAGCTTTTTCCCGGGGTGGCTAACCCGGTCGGGAATTTAGTAAGTTTTTTTAAGTACCCTGGGCCTACTAGTCTAAGAGCTGGGAGCGGATTTTGTGCGTGATAAGTAATATGGAAAAATTATACGGGGATATGTGGAATTAGTTGTGTACATGACTTTCCCCAACGGCCGGAAACCAGAGTGGGGGACGAGGGTAGTTATAAGGGGTCAAAGTCGCGGTTTTTATTATTTTTTTTTGTGACGCTCATGATCGAGATAGTGCACCAAAATTTGGGAATAAGTAGGTCATGACGTAACTAAGTAAAATCTCTGGGGGCGGAACGCTGCTGGCCGACAAAGGGGTGGGGGTAGGGGTGAATATAAAAAATATAAGGTATTTTTGCGACGTTCGTGATTGAGATAGAGCACCAAAATTTGGGAATAAGTAGACCATGACATAACTAAGTAAAATCCCCAGAGCCGGAAACCAGAGTGGGGGACGAGGGTAGTTATTAGGGGTCAAAGTGGCGGTTTTTATTCTTTTATTTTTGTGACGCTCATGATCAAGATAGTGCACCAAAATTTGGGAATAAGTAGGTCATGACGTAAGTAAGTAAAATATCCAGGGGTGGAACGCTGCGTGGCCGTCAAAGGGGTGGGGCAGGGTGAATATAAAAAAAAAGGGTTTTTTTTGCGACGTTCGTGATTGAGATAGAGCACCAAAATTTGGGAATAACTAGACCATGACATAACTAAGTAAAATCCCTAGAGGCGGAAACCAGAGTGGGGGACGAGGGTAGTTATAAGGGGTCAAAGTGGCGGTTTTTATTATTTTTTTTTGTGACGCTCATGATCAAGATCGTGCACCAAAATTTGGGAATAAGTAGGTCATGACGTAACTAAGTAAAATATCCAGGGGTGGAACGCTGCGTGGCCGTCAAAGGGGTGGGGGCAGGGGTGAATATAAAAAATATAAGGGGTTTTTTGCGACGTTCGTGATTGAGATAGAGCACCAAAATTTGGGAATAAGTAAGTAGACCATGACATAACTAAGTAAAATCCCTAGAGGCGGAAACCAGAGTGGGGGACGAGGGTAGTTATAAGGGTAAAAGTCGCGGTTTTAATTATTTTTTTGTGACTCGCATGATGAAGATAGTGCACCAAAATTTTGGAATAAGTAGGTCATAACGTAACCAAGTAAAATCTCTAGGGGCAGAACGCTGCTTGGGGTACAAAGGGGTGGTAGGCAGGGGTGAGTGTAAAAATATAAGGGTTTTTTTGCCGTTCGTGATTGAGATAGTGCACCAAAATTTGGGAATAAGTAGATCATCACATGACTAAGTAAAATCTCCAGGGGCGGAACGCTGCGTGGGGGACAAATATTGTGCTGCGCCACAAAATAAATAATACAAACTGCGACTTTGACCCCTTAAAACTACCCTCATACGCAACTCTGATTTCCGCCCCTGGAGATTATGCTTAGTTACGTCATGATCTACTTACCTCTCAAATTTCTGTTCACTATCTCGATCACGAACGTCACAAAAAATCCCTTATATTTGTTATATTCACCCCTGCTCCCACCCCTTTGTCGGCTACGCAGTGTTCGCCCCTGGAGATTTTACTTAGTTACGTCATGACCTACTTATTACCAAATTTTTTTGCACTATCTCGATCATGAGCGTCACAAAAAAAATAATAAAAACCGCCACTTTGACCCCTTATAACTACCCTCGTCCCCCACTCTGGTTTTCTGCTCTGGGAATTTTACTTAGTTATGTCATGATCTACTTATTCCAAAATTTCGGTTCACTATCTCAATCACGAACGTCGTAAAAAAAACCCTTTGTATTTTTTATATTCACCCCTACCCCCACCCCTTTGTCGGCCACGCAGCGTTCCGCTCCTAGAGATTTTACTTAATTACGTCATGACCTACTTATTCCCAAATTTTGGTGCACTATCTCGATCATGAGCGTCACAAAAAAAATAATAAAAACCGCGACTTTGACCTCTTATAACTACCCTCGTCCCCCACTCTGGTTTCCGGCCGTTGGGGAAAGTCATGTACACAACTAATTCAACATATCCCCGTATAGTTTTTCCATATTACTTATCACGCACAAATCCGCTTCTATCTCCCCGACTATACTTTTTAAGACAAAAACTTATACCCTTTTGGCAGTGAATAAGTTTGTGATTTTTAATTATTAACAATTACAGATCACAAAATACACCCTTTCTATGTTCGTATGCCAGTAAAAACTAAAGAATTTAAAACAAAATTATACTGCGCGGTAGTCCAATACATCTTATTGCTATACTCTCCTCTGGCTATACTATACTCTCCTCTCTCCTATGGCGCTACAGCCCAAGTCGGGCCCTGGAATCCTCCAGCATCCGCCTCCAAGTATCTCTGTCCCTGGCTACTCTCCTCTAGTTGTCCATCCTCAATATCTCTTTAGCTTCGGTTCTCACTTCGTATATCCACCTCTTCCCCTTGGTCTTCTGTGTATTCGTTCAGTAATCAGGATACAATAATATTTCAGTTCATAATTTGTGTTATTCTAGATAAATATCTATTTTTCTCGTTTTGTATATTTCACATACACCAATTTTATCAGAAAAGTATAAGTTTCAAACCGCGAGAGAGCGCTACCGTCGAAACTCACAGCCAATACAAGAAAATGCATAGTGTCATACAGCCTTAATGCATATGTCATTGGTCTTATACTGGCTTTATAAATTATTGACTTCATCTCAGTGTTAATATGTCGATTGCACCATATAGAATTATTAAGGCATCCTGTCAGTCTATTTGCTTTTTGTACTTGATTTCTCACTTCTTTGTCCAGGTCTCCGTAACTTGACAATGTAATTCCAAAGTAGTTTATGTCCATTACTTGTTCAATATTGATGCTATCTTATTTCTTGATTTTTTGCTGATTACTATTGATTTAGTTTTCTGAGATAAAATTTTCATATTAAATTCTTTTGCTCTTATGTTAAACCTGTAGATTAGTATTTTCAGACTATCGCTCTTAAATTTTTGCCACGTTGGACCCACTACATTACACTGCCTATTCACTTCTGCAAAGTATAGGTTTTTGTCCTGGAAGCTTCTATACTACGTAAAAAAATTGTCAAATACCTAGTCGGTTAATATTCCTAAACAGGATGTTTTTGCTTATTTCCTAAACATGGCTGCTAGTGTATTTTGCCGTGTTGCCGCATATACCATTTACGTACAATACACTATGCCTAATTGATTAATCTTAATCCTATAGGTTTAATCAACATTGATTTTCGCTAATAATTACTATCTCGAATTTATAAATAAAATCTACAAAATCAACGACTTTATTATAAATCTGTAAATACTCAGTTCGGCCCAATATTTTTAACATCTCCGGCATTTAATTATTTTTGCGATCTCTTGTATTTTATTTAACACCTAAGTTTCTTATTTACATAGTAAACATTTTTAAGGTTCCTTAATTGAGGTACCAAAAAGTTTTTGTGATAGTTTTGAAACCTTACGAACTCATTTTAGGTTTTCGCTGTGATTGTTAAATATGTGAATATTGTTTTTTAGTTTTTGTGCCTCTAAAAGAATTAACACAGCTTTTCATAACGTTTCAAGAATTTTCTTATATTTATGTACACGTAGGCATATCCTTTTAAACATAGTTTGGATTAAACTATTTTGCTGAACTAAATATACAAACTCTATTAAAAAAATTAGGTTAGGATGTAAAGCCAGGTGTACTAAATATTAGAAAAAAAATTTATTTGAAATATATTGTCATCTTGTGCTACTGAAAGTATGTATGTCCAAAATTGCAATGCTTTGGGAAATTTGGGTAAATACATTTAGCAACAGAATGGTTGTCTACAACCATTATATGAGTTTGTTATATATGAAAATAAAAATGTATACCATTTTTATTCATTCAGTTGCGGTGCGAAACCAAAAATGTCTTAACTTTTACTCAGATCAGAGAGTGCAGCCAGCATTCTTATCGACGATTTCACCTCTTGTTAGAGGTTCATAAGAGCCTGCATAGGCTGCTTTTCTCTGGATCAGGTAAAAATCTTCGACATATCCATCTCCCACCGCAACTGACGAGATGGTAGTAGGTGCCTAGCGGCATCTGCTAAATAAAAGACTAAGTTTTTCAACCTAATAAAAATATTTGTAAATTAAATATTTTTAAAAGATTTTTAATTGAAAAACTTTAAAAACGTCTGTTATATATGAGTCTGTCTAGTTTTGGGCAGCATTATTATGCACTGTACTAAAAACCAATCTTAAATTTATTTGAGTTCTTCTGGATTAGTTAATAGCTTTTACAGTTTTATCTCTTCTAGGAGTGCTTTATACGCTTAGCATTAGACGTCAGTCCTTATTTGAATTTTAAAACAAGTAAATTTATCTATACCATGCCAGATATAAGAACATTAATTGTTTGTTATGCCGGATTTATACTCAGCCATTGCCACTGCTGCTGTCGGAAATATTGCCCGAAATACGATATCGACGCGAGTGAGGTGTTCACATCAGTTCCTCGCCAATGTCCTCACAACTCATTTACCGAACGACTCTCGAGAATGGAATGTGACGACAGCATCGTCTTGCTCACTTACTCACTTTTCGCTTTGCTGGCGGCAAGTGAGAGAGAGAGTAGTTGAATGTGAATACTCACTCGCGCTCGCACTGCCAGTACTTTGACTTCCATAACGAAAACCGACTTTTTGGGGAGCGCCGTGCAATAGCAGTACCATGAGCAGCAGCAGCGCGAGTGAGCTATTTACACATTCACGCTGCCCACTTCCCTGTCCAACAGGACTGAGTGTAAATCCGGTATTATGGTGTAGGGCTGCTTTAGGGCTCAATGAAAAAGAAACTGTGATGGACTTACAGATTTATAGCCCTTTTAAACAATTCCCCAAGCTCTCTAAATAATTGATTTTACTTTTTAAAATTGTATTTAAAGCCTGTTTACTTGTCCACTTCTACTTGGCCCAGTGTAGCGTTTAAATCGCCCATTTTAATATTTTTATCATGTTTTTTTAGTTACCTTTATGGCATTGCCAATTTGTTCACAGAAGGCATCTATGATGACTTCATCCTTGTCTGCAGTGGGTGCAGATACTTGGATTATATTTATTTTATGCTTTAAATGAAAGTTTAGAGACAGGAGACCATTGTAGGGAACAAAGTTACAAACAGCTTTTTGAAACTTCATATCAACTGTAATGCCAACTCTCTGCCTGTGATTGAAGTTGTTGTTAGCGGAAATAATACATTGTTTAATTTCTGATGTTACATTTTTCTGATTCAGACCATTGTATACCTCTAAGCCCCAGTATGTTAATCTTCATGCTGCACATTTCCGAGCCAGCGCTATCCAGTTTGCCTAATTGGTATACACTTCTTAAATTCTATGTTCCAACTTTTAAGGCTATAGAGTATAGAGTTGTTTGTTTGACATTAATTGATGACCCTAGAAGTAAAGGGGTATAAGTGACAAAAAGTAAATTTTGAGTAAACGCCGTTAAAAGTTGAGCCTTTACTGTAATTGCCAAGATTTTTTAATGCTAGTTTTTCTTCTCCGGTTTAGTAGCTGTAGGCATTATTATTCTTAGTTGTAACAGAAAATCATACTTTAACTTTACTCATTTTGGAGCTATTTTTAGTTTGCTAAGTAGCACTTGTACCCCTTTACTTCTAAGAAATGCATCATCATAAAGGTAAAAGAGCTAAAAAGATCTTTAAGCTTTTGTAGAAATTTATTCTTTACCATAACACTAACACACAATTGACTTATGATTCATTGACATCAGTGTGAATGGTGATCCATATCTTCATTTTCGATTTCTGCTTCTTCTGACTTTGTTAGTTCTCCAGCTTGTTGATCATCATGTCGCAGATATGTGAAAAACACATGGTAAATTGGAGGTACGTAGTTGAATAACTGTTGAAGATTTGAATATTTAGCTTGCTTAATAAGCGGTCTTCTGTCATTCAGTACTGGCAAGAGATCTGGCAGAAGGAGAGAATTTTTGTCAGCTCAAGTGGGTTTCATAGATAGCTCACTAAACTCTTCTATGCGACCTCCAGATGTTTTCTCGTAAAACAGGGTTAAAGGTTTGTCCTGCTGAAAATGTAACCATTGCATAATTTGAAAGTATGGCGCAAGTATTTGAATGTCTAAAAAATCGTCATTTTCCATCTGCACTGTAAAGAACTTTCTACTTGTAGAAATTACCAGCTCCATCCAATGTTGAGGTACATACAGGTCCTTTTTGGTTCTTTTCTTTTCTAACTCTATCAAACCAAAATCTTGGTCATACTCATTATAAGAGTGGCCACTTATAAAAAAGCAATGATCTACTGTTTGAATATAGTGTTTCTAACAATGTAGAGCCAAAGTTTGACTGTCAGATGACTCTTGTAGTGGCCTCCACAATTGTCGCTAAATGCGACTTTATGTATCGCATTGATCGAGTTATGTATTTCATAGATGGGGGAAGGCTTATGAGACAATGTGATATTTCCTGATGTCCACTTGGCGCCTGACCTTCGTGCCACATAAAGAAAACGTAAAACGTTTAATTAAAGAGTAATATTGCTTTAGAGGAGCTATACCACTACCGGCACTACCCATCCAAAATGATAACAAACTCAACTAACAGTCTGACACAGTGGAACAGGGGTACAAGCGCACTTGTATCTCTTCTCTTCCACGCCCTACTCTTAGTTGGCTTGGAGGTTAAGTAACTTGGCGCTAGAAAGCAGCATCTATTAGACTTATCGTTAAGATCTCTTTACCACCAAATAGGATGAAATATTTACAGTTCAGTGGTGCAGCTATTTCAATATTTACAAAAATGTCACTTATACCCCTTTACTTCTAGGGTCCTCAATTTACCTTGATGACGTCCTGAGAGGCCCTCTCGCCTAAATATGATTGTCTTACCCTGCCATATCTTGAACTCCAAGCTAGATGATTATTAAGTAAATTATCGATTAGTGGGTCGGTCCATGATGGTTTTTACTAAGGACATCCATGCAGATCTTTAACGTAATGTAAACACATTAACAAATCACAAAAATATCAGTTTTTAGTACAATTCATAATTCAGCCACAATCCCAGCTTTACAAATTCTTCTGGGATAACGTCGTATAATTTGAAAAAGAGTAAATAAATAAACTAATAAAACTTGAAATTTTAAATTCAAAATGTAGAAATTCAAATGTAAACATATTTTAATATTTAATAGTTTTATTTGTAGCAGGTTACACTGAAGTATATACCAACATAAAAGTTTTTAAATAATTATGAACATTATCAACCTTTTTAAAAAATTGTATGTATAGTTCTTGATCGAAATCTTCTACAGTTTTTAACAACTCAATTCTATTGGTTATTATTGCACCCTCTTTGTTTTTTAATTTGATTATATATTATAAATCCACATTGATATTTATACTTTCTGTTGTTCACTGCGGTTAAATATTTTAAGCGTAATATACCGGAAAAACATGTCATTATTTATACATTCAGAAGACAGTAAGGACAGATTATTGGTGGTGGACCATTCTTCTAAAAACCGCTGAACAAGTTTATTTTATAATTTCATGTTACCTTCGGGTATGAGGAATATGATCTTACACCACTTACCACCATGAAACACTTACCTTTTCCATCAGTAGTGACATCCTAGAGCTGTTGTAGAATGAGGTAATTAAAAAATATTTCAGCTTCTTTGTTTATATGGCACTTATTAAATTTGGAGGCTTACGGGCTTTCTAAATACACAGAATGTCAAATTTCCGTAGTAGAAGGCTGTATTACATACAAATGAAACTAGTTTTTTCTTGATTATCGCTTTATTTTATCAGATAGAAAAATATACGTATAGTTTTTTTATTTAAATTTCCTCCCTCCCTTGTAAATAGATTTCTCTTCAAGATTGAAAGTTTTGTTTCGTTGCTTTATTTTAAAAACCATATAATGGAAATCATCAGCGCACAAACACTTCCAATCCTCTTTGCTACTGACCGATACATAAGCATATGTTCCAAGTCAATCTGAAGATTGTTCAAAAGGAAGAACCCCCTGGCAAAGACATTTCAAATGCTTCAGCCTCCAAAAAAAAATGAGAGGAAGGAAAATGCATTGTTTGGGATGATAATTTTATATTATATACATTTCAGCATTTACCATCCTTTTTCAAACTATTTATGAGACTGTAAATTACTTGCTGGAAATTCATGTTGACAAATATCTATATGAGTATTTCAAAATAGGCTCTTTAGTTTCTGAACCTCCATTCTATGATTCGTTTTGTCCATCGTCCATCTTGTGTTGTGCTAAGTGCCCTGCCTAGTTCCACTTAAGCTCGTGATTCTTTCGATGACGTCCTGAACTTATGTCTTGTAAGTTGTCTGCAATTACTACAACGTCATCCGTAAACTTCATATGATTTAATATTTCTCCATCTATCATCATCATTCTCTTTGCCTTATCCCTATGCGGGGTCGGCTTCGCTAATTGCATTTCTCCACACAATTCTATCTTGGGTCATATCAATGTCGATCCCCTTTACCAACATGTCCTGCCTTATCGTCTCCCCCCCCCCCCCAGGTCTTCTTTGGTTTTCCTCTCCTACTCCTTCCAGGAATCTGCACTTCAGCTATTCTTCGTATTGCGTGATTAACGTCTCGACGTTGAACATGACCAAACCATCTTAACCTATGCTCTCTCATTTTGGCATCAATTGGTGTCACACCTAGACTTCCCCTAATATACTCATTTCTAATTTTTTCTTCTTTGTCACTCCACTCATCCATCTAAGCATTCTCATTTCCGCCACATGCATTCGTTGTTCCTCTTTCTTTTTCACTGCCCAACATTCAGTTCCGTACATCATAGCCGGCCTTATGTCTGTTTTATAGAATTTTCCCTTCAGCTTCATTGGAATTTTTCTGTCACACAACACACCACTCGCTTCCTTCCACTTCATCCATCCAGTCCTAATTCTACTGCATGCATCTCCATCTATTTCTCCATTACTCTGTAATACCGATCCTAGGTACTTAAAACTATTGCTTTTCACAATCATTTCACCATCCAAAGGTACCATTTTATTTGTAGTAACTCCATCTTTAAATGAACATTCCAAATACTCTGTTTTTGTCCTACTAAGTTTTAAACCTTTTTCCTCCACAGCTTTTCTCCACTGTTCCAGTTTTTGTTCTAAGTCTCTTTCACTATTTCCTACTAACACTATATCATCAGCATACATTAGGCATCATGGAATGCTACTCTGTAGTTTCGCTGTTATCTGGTCCAAAACTAATGAGAATAAATAAGGACTAAGCACCGAGCCTTGGTGCAATCCTTCTTTCACCTGAAATTTATCAGTCTCTCCCACACCTGTCCTAACACTAGTCGTTACTTCCTCATCCATATCCCTCACAATCTTTACATATTCGCCAGGGACTCCTTTCTTAGTGAGTGCCCACCACAGAATCTCTCGAGGAACTCTATCATATGCTTTCTTAAGATCAATGAATACCATATGAGCGTTGGTCTCTTTATTCCTGTATTTTTCCACCAGTTGCCTTACAATGAAAATTGCATCTGTTGTTGATCTGCCCTGCATAAAGCCAAATTGATTATCGAATATTTTGGTTTCTTCACGTATCCGTCTATCAATTACTCTCTCCCATATTTTCATGGTGTGGCTAAGTAGTTTTATAGCCCTGTAGTTTGTCCATCTATATTTCCATATTTCTCCATCTATATTGGTTTCAATATCTTGCCATTGAGTATTCTTAAATATTTACTTTGGAGCTGCAGTTTATTAACTTTAATTATTTATTTGAGGTATAATTAGAAGATAATAAATAATACCTGCTTTTAAAATTAAAGTCATTAAATTGTCTGAGCAAAAAATTGACGCAAACCATTAAATTTTCAAAACCTTTTCAAATATGCAAACAAATTTTGAATATTTCAATATACACGGTGTTGTTTCAAGGTCACAATGCATTTATAATTTTTTTTGTCCGGACCTGGATTTTTCTTGTGAGTAGTAATTGGGTGGTTTACGTTCTAAATGAGACATGTGTGTATCAATTATCAAAACAAATATACAAGGTGGTTCTAAAGCTATGGGTCCAGAAAGAAATGGGCAAAATCGACAAAAAATCCCTGTAATTCGGTTACAAAAATCGGTGAGGCAATAAATGTATATCTAGAACCGTCTCAGTGACCTCTATTCACCATTCAAGTACAGTCGAACCCGCTTATTGGAATAGCTTTCGTGCCAATCAAAAGTATTCCTATAACCGGGATATTCTAATAACCGATCATTGGTCGCTAATAGAAACGTTTCGGGACCTCAAATTTTTATTCTTTAAACCGGGATATTCCTTTAAGAGGTATTCTAATAAGCGGGTTTGACTTCCGTTTCCCAATGAAACATCCTGTACAGATAAGTTAAATTCAGCTCGATTGTTTCCTCTCTTTAAATGTATAGATTACCAACACATCTTCTTTTTCTGCTTTAGGTCTTTCGTATACGAAGATTTAAGAAAAATATGTACAAGTATTGCCTATAGTTGCTACAACTTTGTGTACCTTTTACAAATAAACAATTAAATAAAATATGCATAAAAACTTACGTTATACGGGTAAAGTCATTCATTGCGGAACATGTTCTGTCTGTTAAAAGGGCTTATTTTGGCCATTTCATAGCTTTCAGTATTGCAGTATTGTTTTTCAACATTTTTACATAAATTCATATCATTTGCAGTTGTGTAACTGTGCTTTATTTCAATTGTAGATTGTAACAGACGAGAGTAGCTCCGAATCGTCGAGCGAGATTCAAAATTCTGCAACGGAAATTTCCACAGACTCTGAATTCGCCCAAGATGATCCCACGCCTACTAGAGAAATTCCGTCGATAGTTTTGAACGACATGTACGTTAATAAAGCTAAAAGATCTGGCTACAACCCCCGCAGGAAAATCCAGGTGACGAGTCGTTATCTACAAAGCCCTCTAGATGGCAAAACCAGCAAACCAAATATCGATTTGAAATTAACACCTCTAGTCCCTTCTGCACTTCCGGTCAAAAAACCAGCACCCCTTGTATTAACGCACCCTCAGGGTTACAGTTTGAATCGCACACAAAGCACTGGGGGTATAGCTGCAAAAGTTTCACTTGAACTTAAAAAGAAGTATCTTTTAGGTGAAGCTAGTCCCGGTAATATCCAGAAATCTGGCAGCGTGTCCACGCTAGACACGAAGTTTAAAAGTTTTCATACTAATATTTCAGATTGCCAGAAGTTGCTGAAGCCGTCTCCAGAAATTAGTGCGAGTATGCAGACCTTCTGCAAAAAACTCAACGAATTGAAGTCTCCAGTTTTGTCGCCACAACCGTCTATCATATTCACTAAAGAAGTGGAACAGAAAGAAGATGACCACAAGGAAAACGGTGATGTTTTAGACGAAAATGATATCAAAATAGAACCCGCTGTTTTTGAAAATGAATCAGAAGGTCGTCCAAGGAGTCCCTTACACGAAACATCTATCATTGTTCCTCAAATAGATTGGAGTAAACAACACGACAGCTTAACTTCGGATAGCTTAGCTTCTTCGGACAATGAAAACGAACAAAAGTCAGAACGTTTTGAAAATATACCAAAAGTAGAGATCCATGCGATAAACGATGACGAGGAAATCAAAGATGAGTTTGTTCCAGACTCCCTTCTCTGTGTCAATGATGAGATAAAAACTGATATCGAAAGTCCGTCCATTGAGCCCTTGAAGTCTATCTCCAGTGAGAAGAAAATTCTTAATCAACCGAAAGTTTTGCCCAATTTAGAGAGCGTCTTTCCTGAAATCCATAACGCCTTGCACATTAAACATAAAATACATAAAGAGAGAGAAAGGGAGGTTCCAGAAACGATTGTCATTTCCAGTGGTCTCAGTTCGCCTGAATCCTTGGCTGAACAAGCCACAACAGCTTTGACCGAAACAGAGTTGTCAGATTGGGCCCGCGATGAAGCAATGTTGGACGATTTTGAAGATGGAGAATTCGAAATTCACATCAAGTATCCGGACAAAGACCAGAAACCTGCCAAGATGGCAGATTTACTGGAATTCGACGACTCAACTTCTAGCTACTTAGCCAAATCTAGGAAAGATAATGTGATAGAAACTGTAAATAGTGTTTTAAATGTTAATTTAGATAATATAGAGTTTATGGATACGGGAACTGAAACTAGCAGTGACGATGGAGTTATCAATAGCCAAGATGGGTACATTTTACTTAAAGATGAGGACGATTTTGCAGAGGATAGCTTGAATCCAAATATTAATGATATTGTGGAGACCACGAATATTAATGTATTGCAGTATCCTAAAGAGGAAACTATAAAAAAAGAAACAGACTTAAAACAGGCGGATTTAGAACCATCGAAGCACGTTCAAGACCACGAAGAAGATGTGAGTACGTTAATAATAGAATCTGGAACAACAACAGAGGAAAATACATTAACCGATTCAACTGTGAAACATGTTAGTGATATTACCGTAGATAAGACATTAGTTAACGAAATAAATACTGTAGATAAAAACGAAAACTGTGATTTGAAAAATGATGTAGTAGAGGAATCAAAACAAAAGAAAATGATAGATAATAATCTAGAATTTCAAGAACATTGTCAAAGATTACAAAACAAAATAGAATTTTCCAATGTTAAAGACTCTATAGACATACGAAAATCGAGAAAAAAGAGCAAGCAAGATGTTTTGCAGAAGCCGGATCTCATTACAGAAGAAACTGCAAATATAGTCACTCCACCTAAAAATATTTCCTTAAATCTAACGCCTCACACTCCCCACACGCCTGATATATTATACAACAAAGACGTCATCAAAAAAGAGAGAGATATCAATCAGAAACTAATACAGGAAATGGTTATGAACAAGATGAAAGCAGAGAACAAATCTTTAGAGAAGAGGAAACGAAATAAAGCTGGTATGTCGCCAAAATCTCCATTTGAATTGACTAAATCTGCTACAGTGATTAACGTTCCGCTATCTCACCCAAGCAATGTTGCTCAAACCACAAATAAACGGCATTCCGGTACTTACACCACTCCAGACGTCCTTTTATCTTCTAAATGTCCATTACAAACTTCAGAAGATGTAAATGTTAAATTTATACGTTCAGAAACAACCACAACACCTGTTAGAACCACTCCATCGTACTCCAACAATCACGTAAGTCCAAATTTGGACGATACTCCAAAAGCACCTCCACGGTACCACAGGTCTGCCGAGGAAATGAACAGGAAATTAGAAAAACTTAAACAAACCGTACGGTTAAGACACAAAGAGAATGAACAATTGGTTCATATTAAAGAAAAGACTGATTCTGCTAGTCAAAAAAGAGATCAAACCTTTAGAAGATGTGTTAGTGGAAATTACGAGGCTGCATGTCCTACTTTTAGTAGTTTAGAACAGAGCTCTTTATCCTCAAATCGAGCCAAATCGATACCCAACTTCTCTCAACAAATAACAACAGTCCAGACCATCAGTTTGGATCCGGAGAGAATCAAGGTGTACAAATCCGATCCAAATATATTAGAAACTAACGAGGGCCAAAACAAGAAGAAGAGTAAAGACCGAGAGAGGAGAAAAAGTATTACGAAGCTTATTACGGATTTCTTCACGAAAAAAAGTCCATCCTCCAGCGGTTCCAAAGGATTGTTCTCTAAATTATCGCCGAAATCTAAGGAGATGTCAAAGGTAATTTTGCACTTATAGTCCAAGCGGGATCTGATTTGAATTGAACAATTTACATAGGAGTCTATTTTTTGCTGGAATCACTTCAGTATTCAACTTTTATCAATTATCACGATATGCGCCAATCGCTTTATTTTTTATTTAACAAAATCTGAAAAAAAAATCGAAATTTTTTGTTTTTTTGCGTCTATATTTTCGTCTATAATTCGTGGGATATTGCTCGTACGAAAAAAATTATACAAGGTAAAAGTTTCATTTTTCAATTTTACACTTCTCCAAAACGCACCATCTTAAAATGGTTCATTTTTAATGTCTCGAATTTCCTAAACCTATTGTCCGATTTAAGTGATTTTTTAATATGTTACATACAGCCTTATTCTTTAACAATATCGCTGTAATAATATTGTTGCTAGACAGGTAAATTGTCATTATATACCGGGTGTACCAATCAAACTGTGTTTTTTTCTCAAAGTTCGCAACACTCTGTGGAATATTCTAGTATGGTCCTTTTCATGAGCATTTTTCAGTGCGTCACAAATGATAGAAAAAAAGGTAAGTCCTTGATAATACACATTTATAACAGTTAGTCTAACATGACATTTTAGTTAAATCTGACAGTTTTCACATTTTATTTGCAATTTGGCATAAAAACAAATCAATCGTGTTTATTGCATTTATAAAATGGTATTTTCTTTGATTTGTATAGTTTTATAAATTGTAAAGATTATATTCGAAGATATATTATATAATTCGTAAATAATATTTTTGGATTAAAGCGCCTCTATCTACAACTAGAATAAATGTTATAAATGTCTGTAATCACCGACGTGCCTTTTTTTCTGTCACATACAATTTAATGCGTTAGAAAGAAACTGTGACGCACTGAAAGATGCTCATGAGAAAAAGAATATAATTACTGAAGTTAAAACCCAACTATAGCCTCAGGTTTTCTTAACATTTTGTTTTTTGATTAATTCCTGATATAATAAATATATTCTGATTTTCTGCTTAGTTTCATAAAAAGGGCTAAAGTAGGCTATGAGAAATTAACAATGTTATAAATCGTCCCTACCATTTCCAACTATCGAATGTGAAAAATCGTGTTTTTCAGATTCAATACCTTGTCGTCGCATTATACGTGATACATCTTGTGGCAAATCCTCGTTATTGTAGCTTGCTTAGGAGCGCGGGAAATATGCTGTTTAAACCATCGAATATGAACATTTTTCCATTTGGTTGACTGCAAACTGAAGAAAATGGTATATTCGATACTTTTGTTTTGTATAAATATAACTAAAGGTATATTATTTGTACAACGCTAAGTGTCGAAAGTATCACATTCGTTAGTTTGTGTTGTAATTTATAACAGTTATTCAATTATAAATCTGTAACCTGTCGAAAATGCTAAACTGCGAGAAGAGCAAAATGCACGTGTTTACAATTTGTGCGAATTTTGTTTCAGTATCGCTTCCAAGAAATTCTTGTGAGGCAGTTTTTGATTTTATTTTAAGGGATTTTCATTATTTGATTATATAGCTATTCGCTATTATACATTCGCTACTTTGAAACATCGGACCGAAACAAATCTTTGATTAATACAAAAAGCAAAGTAACGAATGTGATTTTTTGGAAAGAAAAAAATGATAAGCTGTTCAAAGGACCCCGCAGAAACCTTATGGGAAATAGCTCTCTGTCAAATGCTCTGAAACTTTGGCTTCTGGTAGTCCTTGATGTGTAGAACAAAATACTCAATGGGCGCATAACTCCAAAAAATCATGGTTTTAATATATAAGCCTCTAAAGTTATAGGTACAGTGAGGACGTTTGAGTTGGAATAAATTCATTTTCTGAGAATGGGCAACTCTGGAGATAAATTACAAATCAGGTCGATTTTTATTTTTAAATTATAATTTTTTGGCATATATATCATACTAGTGACGTCATCCATCTGGGCGTGATGGCGCAATCGATGATTTTTTTTAAATAAGAATAGGTGTCGTGTGATAGCTCATTTGAAAGGTTGTTAAATTATCTATTCAATAATATAAACATTAACAATATTATTTATACAGGGTGCCCAAAAAATTGTTTGAATTAAATTAATTGAGACAAATAGAAGAATGTATATAATTTATTTAATTCGAAATACATTTTACTGTTGTCCGAAACCAGGAAAAAACGGTTTATTTGATAAATAAATGTTGTTTTTCGGTTAAATTCAATATTAAAGCTGCCACCCACCTGCCTCGTAGCAGTTTAAACATTTAATTAACGAAAGGAGTCGTGTGATAGCTTATTTGAAAGGTTATTTAATGCTTAAGTTAGCATTTTCAACCGATGTTTCCTTGACGGATTACTTGTACAGAAGCACTGATGATGACTGGTAAACCAGTCGAAAACTAGTTATGTGGTTGTGATGTAGCTCTTTTTAGGGATTTTAAATATATACCTTTTATAAAGGATTTTACTGTTTTTTGACAGTATGATTGTTACACCCGGTATAAACTGACATAACCTGTCTAGCAACAACATTATCACAGCTATATTCTTAAAGAATAAAGCAATAACAAATTAAAAAAATCACAAATCAAAAACAGCTTTAGGAAATTCGAGACATCAAAAATGTTCCAATTTTAAGATGGTGCGTTAATTTACTGGAGTAGTGTATTTTAGCTAGAAATTGAAAATTGCTATTTTTTACAATAAACATTAAATTTTCAATTTATAGCTAGTCAAATAATATGTAGAATTGAAAAAGGAACCTTTTTTCTTGTATACTTTTTTTGTAATAGCAGTATCTCTTGAGAAGCTGGCGAAATATAGGCACAAAAAGAAAAAAATCTATTTTTTCAGATTTTACTCAATAAAAAATAAAAAATCAGCTTTGCGACTGACGCATATAGTGATTATTGATATTATTCACTATATTTTGACCACCCTGTAAACTGCTTTATTTACAGAATTACAAATGTTACACGATTTTTATGTAGTTTTCTAAAATGATAGTAGAAAAACAAAGAAGGTGCAAAAAATGGCCGCAGATGTTAACTTCGTTAATTTAAATGGAACACCCTGTATATGGTTACACATTTGAATAGAACGTTCTGTAACGAACATTTTCATATTGTTTGATGGGCCTATCGAGAAGAATAAGCGAGATACTAAATATTTTGAATAAATCTAAATATGAATAAATATATCACAAATAACTAGTATTCTCCTTTTCATGAACATTTTTCAGTGCGTCACAAATTATAGAAAAAAAGGTAAGTCCGTGATAATACACATTTATGACATTTATTCTAACGTGACATTTTAGTTAAATCTGACAGTTGTCAAATTTTATTTTCAATTTGGAATAAAACCAAATCAATTGTGTCTATTGCATTTATAAAATTGTATTTTCTTTCATTTGTATAGTCTTATAAATTGTACAGATTATATTGATAATATTATTATTTTATTTAATAAATAATTCTTTTTTGATTATGGCGCCATCTATCGACAACTAGAATAATCACCGAACTAGAATAATTACCAAAGTATTCACAGACGTGCCTTTTTTTCTGTCACATACAATTTAATGCGTTAGAGAGAAATCGAAAAACTGTGACGCACTGAAAGATGATCATGAGAAAAAGAATATCTCGTTTAAATATCTATCATAAATATCTAAATAAAATATCTAGTATCTCGCTTATTTTTACAGATAGGCCCATCAAATACAATATGGAAATGTTCTTTACAGAACGTTCTATTCAAATGTGTAACCATATACAGGGTGTTCCATTTAAATTAACAAAGTTAACATCTGCGGCAATTTTGTTTGTACCTTCTTTGTTTTTCTATCATTATTGAAAACTACATAAAAAATCGTGTAACTTTTTTATTTTACATTTTTTTCTAATTTTGCGAAAAAAGCAGTTTACAGGGTGGTCAAAATATAGTGAACAACCCTGTACATCCGGAAGTGATTCCAGCAAAAAAGTAAATTCCTGTGGAAACTGTTTATTATGATCTGCTTTTTGACAGATCCCGCCTGGAATACTACTATTAGTCATGTCAGAACCCATACATTTGTCATTTCTTTGCTTTACTAATTCATTTTCTACTTTGCAGTCATGTTCGATTCTGGACTTTAAAAAAGTAAGATTTCTGTTTGGGTTGTTTGTGTCGTTCTGCATGTGCTTTTGTTGCATGGTTGTGTGTAGCACTTTTTTGATTATGTAGGTTTTTTTGATATTTCTTTTACATTTTTATTTTTTGATTTATTTATATTTAATTATTACTATTTTTGCAGTTTGCAATATTTCGATGAATAACCATTCATCATCTAAATTTGCAACATTTAGATGATAAATAAGATGAATAATAATAATTAGATAAATACCGTTATTAAATACCGTTATAAAATAATCATATAATAAAATTATCTCCTCCCTCTAACTTTGTAACCTTAGTGTTTCCAACTCTTTATTTGGAATTAGAGCATTGACATTGACTGCTAAATAGACTGGCAGCCAGCCAGAGATATGTAAAGAAAATAGATCAGGCTAGTCATCTGCCACTCAATGCATCGGTGTGTAACGCCGATATCAAGTACGGTGGTTTAGCTATGTTTGTCTGTCGTGCGAGTGTGAGCGTATCTACCAAGAGGTGGGAATAACGGAACGACAGTGACACACAGGCGGCAGCCATCATATGCTAGAGAGAGAAAGCTAAGCGCCGGTAGAGAGAGATAGATAGACCACCGACCCGAACTGTTCCGCGTTACGCTATTTTTCGAACTGGCCTAATCTATTATGTTATATCTATGCAGCCAGCACTACGTCTTAAACTTTTTCCTTGACATTGCGCGCATGCCACATTTTTCACACGATCTGCTAAAATTATCGTTGGTTCAACTGTATTTTCTGTTGAATTGATACTTGATGTATTCATGCGATGACGTCAGAATATTGTATAATAGTTATTAGGATATCTTCTAGATAAAAGTATTTTTTTTCTTTTTTTGTCAGGCGTAGAACATTCTTGTTGATCATCTTCAGTTCTTCTTATTTATTAAGCTATTTTATGACCAGTTCGCAATTTTGTCTCAGTTGCACAGACTACACGTTCTTGAACTTTTTTAACTGGACAAGTGGTTCCTTACTCTCTGCTTCAAGCTGTATACATTGAAATCACATTAGCATTTTTTATTCGAAAATTTAGAATCCCGTATTGTATTTACTCAGTAATAAAAACACTAGTCACAAAATCACAAATACCAACAAAATTTTCAACCACCTCGCTCTACTGCGTGTAGTGCCGAATGGAATCTAAGAAGTTTTGACCACCCCCTATATATAGCGCATCTTTGGATCTAGGAATTTCGAAGAAACTCAACCGCATAGATATAGTGGTCAATCTGTACTGTATAGTATCGAGTATGAGTATTATGAAATATTTTTATTTGTAGAAATGCTTGCTCTCTGTTTACTTTTTAGAAATTTATTGACGATAAGGAAATACATATGAATTTGTTGTAACAATCCTAAATTATATTTTTTATCAATATTTAATTTATTGTGTTTGAGTATCTGCCACTGGTCTTTGTTGAAATTTCCGAAACCGATCCGATTTCTTATATCTTTCTTCATATGTTTATATAAATTGCATGATTAACTTTTTTTCATTGTGATTAGGATTTGATATTAAATCTGATGATAAATGTATCAAGTACATATTCTAATTTTTCTATTATTTTTTTATTCTATAAGATTATTACCAGAATATATTATTATGTACTTCATGTTAGAGGCATGTAGTACAATTGGGAAATTTCTGTACGTTATCCATTTTTTCCGAGATTATCATTGTTACAGTCATTATCGCTATTAAATACAATCTGATAGTGTTCATTGTATCACTGTAATTAACCTATTAAATTCAACAACCATACCAACTTTTTTAACTTCAAATACAATTACATTTACATAATATATTTGTTGTATTATAAATTAAACTTAATTTTGACATATTAATAGTTTATTTACCTTTTAAGGCGCATTTGGCTCGTGAAGCAGCTCAAAGGAAGTGTCTATCAGAAAGTTTCATCAACAGAAACGCATCACCACCACCAGTGCCACCTTTGCCAGTGAATTATACAAGAAAGACAGGTATGTATAAGACGTAGGGGCCGTGTACTTGCTTAGTCAAAGTGTATTTATAATATGTATTTGAATTACTTCTAATTTAATGATAGCCAAACTTACTTCTGACTACGAGAAAATCTTGAATATGTTCTTTTCGATAAAACAAAGTGTTTTCTATTAAGGCATCGTTTTTTATTATACGGAAGTAACCAGTCTTGGCAGAATATTAGCAACAATAACTACACTCCTGGCCAAAAAAATCGGGATACCTTAAAAATGGGTCATTTTTTGATGTCTCGAATCTCCTAAACCTGTTGCCCTATTTTAGTGATTTTTTTAGTATGTTATAGCATTATTCTTTAAGAATCTCGATGTAGTACTAGTAATATTGTTTGCTAAACATGTAAATGTCATTATATACCGGGTGTAACAATGAAACTGTGTTTTTTCCTCAAAGCTCGGAACATCCTGTGGAATATTCTAGCATTTAAAAAATATTGAAATTAAAACTCAATTGTAATCCTTACAGTGCGACAAACTTTAATTGGTTAATTCTACATGAAAAAATAATGACAGTTTCCTTTATAAATATATGTCCGCAAATGCTTCGTTTTCGAAATACGGGATGTTGAATTTTTTCTTACAAATTGACGATTTATTTATTGCTCTAAAACCGGTTAAGGTATGCAAATGAAATTTGGTAGGTTTTAAGAGGTAGTTATTTTACATTTTTTGATATACAACTAAAAATGTTACATTCACCATTGGCGTGCATACAGGGTATATGACCGGGATATATGACTTGTATGCACGCCAATGGTGAATATAAAATACATAATTGTAGGTCAAAAAATGTGCAATAACTACCTCCCAACACCCACCAAATTTCATTTGCATATCTCAACCGGTTTTAGAGCAATAAATAAATCGTCAGTGTGTAAGAAAAAATTCAACATCCCGTATCTCGGAAACGAAGCATTTGCAGACATATGTTCATAAATCAAACGGTCATAATTTTTTCATGCAAAATTACCCCTTAAAGTTTGTCGCGCTTATTTAAAAACACCCTGTATTGATGAAGAACATGGCTAGTTGTCAAATTACCTAACTTTTTCATTATCCAACATAAGTGAATGAGTCACAAAGCAGAATGTTAAGAAAGGCTAAGGCTACAATTGAGTTTTAATTTCAATATTTTTTAAATGCTAGAATATTCCACAGGGTGTTCCGAACTTTGAGGAAAAAACACAGTATATTTGTTACACCCGGTATACAATGACATTTACCTCTACAGCAACACTGTTACTACATCGATATTCTTAGAGAATCAGGCTATAACATATTAAAAAATCACTAAAATCGGACAACAGGTTTCGGAGATTCGAGACATCAAAAACGACCCATTTTTAAAGGTGTCCGGATTTTTTTGGCCAGGAGTGTATAAAGATCCAGTTTCTCCCAACCAAGTGCAGTTTTGAAAGAATATATCTTTTTGGAAACCATTTACAATGATTAATTATATGTTTTCTTAAAGATGAAAGTTCTGATGGCGAAGAAAAGCATGGAAAACACGACAGTTCGTGTGACACCTTAGACCTCACAGGTATCTCCACTGGAAGCATGGCTGGACGACGATCAACTAAATCTCGAAGAGTTAGTCGACAAGCCCAGCTCAAAAGGTAAACTACCTTTTTCTATTTAAACTATCGAGTTACAGCAAACGTCAATTATGGCGCAGTTCATCGAGCTAGTTTGTAAGGGTCACTTCAATGACATTGGTTAAGTAATGAGTTTTATGTATTGAAACCCTCAATTATCTCGGAAACGGCTTCCACGATTTGTATAGATTTTGGTGGGTAGGGGTTTTCTAATGCAGCCGATATTATAGTGATAATTACATTGTTGTCAGATCTTCCGTTTTTCTGGAAATCTAATGAACTTTCTTATTTCAAATGGAACACCTTGTATATTTTATGCGTTTTGAAGTCCTTAAAAAATACTGATTATTTTTCATGTTATATTCCCTATACCTAAATGCCATAGTTCTGGAGATATTGCTACCTTTATTTAAAAAAAAAATGTTTAAACAAATTATAAAAATCAATTTTTTCGGCCCTTGTGGACATTATTTTACGTTCTTTGAATCATTGGGAACAAAAAAAGGTCTTTTGTAACTTTTCTCTAACGTTAATCGATTTCGAGTTAAAAACAATTTAAAACTGAAAAAATCAAATAATGACGATTTTCAAGGTTCAAAAACACAAATAAAAAATATTATTTTTAAACTGCGAAGTACCCAAATTCAAGCTAAACCCTTCTTCTAGGGGCTTGCTATAAAATTTTTTGGCACGTTTTATTCTAAAACATTGCTTTTTAATAATTGTTAATGAAGCGCATATGACAGGACGGGCGATCAACTAAAAAACAGTATTTTAGAATGAAACAAGCTCAAATTACTAATTTTAAACTGATAAAATAAGGCTTGAACTTGAATTTGCGTACTTCGCAGTTTTACAAATAATATTTTTGATTTGTGTTTTTGAACCTTGAAAATCGTCGTTATTCGATTTCTTTCAGTTTTAAATTGTTTATAACTCGAAAACGATTAACTTTAGAGAAAAATTACAAAAGAACTTTTTTGTTCCCAATGGTCCAAAGAACGTAAAATAGTGTCTACCCGGGCCGAAAAAGTTGATTTTTATAATTTGTTTAAATTTTTTTTAAAATAAATGTAGCAATAACTCCGAAATTATGGTCTTTAGGTATAGGGAATATACCATCAAAAATAATCAGTATTTCCTAAGGACTTCAAAACGTAAAAAATATACAAGGTGTTCCATTTGAAATAAGAAAGTTAATTAGATTTTCAGAAAAACGGAAGATCTGACAACAATGTAATTATCACTATAATATCAGCCGCATTAGAAAACCCCTACGCACCAAAATCTATAAAAATCGTTCAAGCCGTTTCCGAGATAATTGAGGGTTTCCATACAAAAAAAGATCACTCTGTATATATGACAATACAACAGTGGCACGTGCAAGTATGTCTGAATAATGGCACTAAGACTTAGTAGTAACCAATACCTCAAAGATACGCCACTGAATGAATATCAAGCTTCTGATTGCTTTGTCGGCCAGAGCATTTTGCTGTAATTCACTCAACATCCATCCAAAGATTATTTACAATACTCAATAAATTTTTTAGACATCGTATGGCTCAAGAACTACAACGAAAGTTAGAAGAGACTGAAGTGAAGATGAAGGAGCTGGAAGATAGAGGAGTATTAGTAGAAAAATCGTTACGAGGAGAAGCCAGTTTTGATCCCTCTAAGGATGAAGCGGACTTATTACAAGAATGGTTTGATTTGATGAGGGATCGCACGGAACTACGGCGATTCGAAAGGGAACTCACTGTGAGGGCACAAGAGCTAGAACTAGAAGATCGGCACGCGAGGCTGCAACATGAACTTAGGGAAAGAATAGAAAATGGTGAGTATTCATTATGTTATAATTACCCTTAGAAAACTTTGAAACACAATTCATGTTTATTTTACGAATATGTGGATTTTGCTACAATTGCCGAAGGCAAAAAAATGTCTTTCTCATCCTGGGACAGGAAAAGTAATGGTAACCGCCTTTTTTATGATGTGTACTGCTGTTTCATTTTAAATTTAACAAGCTGAAAATGCGAGCATTATCGTAACGAAAACTTTGTTTATTTACGTATTTTAATTCATAATAAGGAAAATTGCTATTATGAAATGTTGTTTAGAATTAAAAATTATGTTTTAATGTGCAATTATATCATTCTAATTTAAATGTTATGAACTATAAAGGTAGTTTACTCTTGATCGAAATTCATATTTTTTATATACCTCGTATAAAATTAATAAAATTTTACATCATAAATCTTAGAACATGAAGAGCATTTTATGAATAACTTTTCTTCGTCAAATTAAAAATAAAAGAGTTATAAATGAAAATGTTGGTATCCATAATTTGAGAAAAATCTTCAAATATTTTTTTCCATTAGAAGGATGTAATTGCACATATCAGACCATAATTGTTTATACCAAACCATATTATTTCATATACTGTCGGTTCGCTAAACTCAGACACAACTGGTTGGTGATTTTAGTCAATAATTTTGCCAATTTGGCAAAAAAAAAATAATTACTAATTAGTTAATAATTACTAAATAATTAGTAATTTTGGCAATTTTGGCAAAATTCGCAAAAACAAAAAAATTACCTACTAAAATCACTAGCCAGTTGTGTCGAGTTTAGCGAACCGACTATATTTTAATTTCATAGCAAATGGAACAGTCCATTTATCATAAAGGAGAGGCCGAATACTCGTATAAACCTTTTTAAAGCTGTTAATAAATTATTGGTTTTAAAATATACTCAAATTGTATTTTTGAACATCTTATTTATTTTATATAATAATTAAATTCACTATCAAATGTCATTGATGTTTTATTAATACTTAATTTAAAATTTAGTTTGACATTCAAGAAATGTCAAACTCAAATGTAAATAACCTATGCTTTGCTTAACAAATCGAGATTAAAAAGCTAGCCTACTTAATAGCAACGATTTCAGCTGGACGTGTAGTGTGTCGGAAGAAAATAAAACGATTGTGACGTCACATTTTAGACTTTGAGGTCGATTATCTCGAAGACGGTTAGAAATATCGAAATTCCGTTTTCAGATTTGGATTCAGAAGAAAAAACTACATAAGAATCCATTGATAAATCTGATCTGAGTAGTGCAGGAGTGGCAACGCAATAACACACACACTTTTGCGAATTTATAAACGAAATGTTTTCGTTGAAAATGTAAAGGTACTATTATTCAGAAACGTTCATAAAACATAATATTATTCAGAATTCATTAGTAATTTTATTCAAAATATTAGTTTCGTAATATTATTCAGAATTCTTATCACGAAACTGTGTATTTTAATTAAGCTTATCAATTAGACATTGCTTATTCTCAATTGGTCCTTCGAGTCGGATATACTATGCTTTGTTTTTAAACCACGAGGAGTAAACTAAAAAGACAGATTCACGCCCAAGAAAGTCACTAGAAAAATCACCCAATACATCTTCTTTTTTGATTGATCATATCGGCCGTCGACGGTAATTCATAAATATTATATTATACTAATACGTCGCTAAAGAGTTCTAAAACAACTGTTTTTTATATAAAAGCAGACTAAAAATCTAAAAATTAAAGGAATAACGCAGAGAACACAAAAAATCGCCTATATAACTTAATTAACCTATGAAATACCAATAGGGTCAAAATTTCATAAATGTCAATAGTGTCAAAATTTCATAACAGTGGAGTAAACTTGCCCGAGGTTGGACCAATTACAAACAAGCATTAGGGCGTGGTAAATTTGAATTACTCCTAGTTTAAAAACAGGGTATAGTGTCTAAATATGTTTATCATACACTAGCATATACTAATGTAACTTTTGAACAACGGAACAAATCAATAATTGTGTAATTTTATAAAGATAAATGAAGACTTTGTTTAATTAAAAATAAAATTTTTTATTTCAGATAAACCAAAAACTAAAGAGGACGTTGAGACAGAAGAAAGTATCATTAACGAAATGATAGAAATAGTTGAAAAACGAGATTCTCTTATATCAGAGATCGAAGAAGACAGATTAAGGTTCTCTTCAGATAATATTAACCAGTCAGACATAGTAGATATAGATGCAAAGAAACTTATTACTTCAGCATGCTTTATTTTAGTTCTATCTTATTTATTTTGGGTCGTTATTTTATTTTCAGTAGACTTTTAGTATTTACCAATTTACTTTCTAACAAGAGGTAAGCCATTTATAAATTATGAAGGATTTAGGCGGAAGCATTTTTGATTTCGATAGAATGTATTTCTAAAGCTGTACTGTACTGAAAAATTTTTCAGAAAATACAAAATGTGTGTTACATACAAGAGTACAATTCGTTAAATTCTCTGTACATAAATCGGTATCAATGGGATCTTACATGTTTCGGTATAACCCTATCTCGTTAGAGAACCGTGTAGTTACAATTTCATAAGCAGACAGGTCAACGAATGTCTCTCATCTATAGGATGAAAACCTACCTGTTTCCTACCTAGAGTTCGTGTCCGTTTTTTAATTATTAACAATTTAGTGCAAAAATCGCGATTTTTTCGATTTTTGCACCCCATTCAAAAGCTATATAGTTGACGTAAAATTACAAGATTAAATTTTTTAGAAGATTAAAAAATCTTCAAAATGCTGATTTTTTAAAGTTAAAAAGTTAATTTGTTGCTACGCAAACAGAGAAATAAGTGAAAATCGTTATTTGTTAATAACTTTTACTAAAACTACCTTAGAACTTTAGTGTTTCACCAGTGCCGGTTTAACCTAACTTCGGGCCCTGGGCGCTGAATATTTAGGGGCCCCCTTAATTTCTATTCGTTGTCAGTTTCTTAACAAGAAAACACCTGTACTTATTGTAAAATCGATGTAAAAGAATCGGAAACGTAAAAAATATTCCACAAATACATTTAAAAATATAAAAAAAAAACAGTTTACACAAAACAACACATGACGAACAAAAAAATATATTCTAAAAAATACATACTTATGACAAAAATTAGATCATTTTTTTACTAGGCATTAGCAATCTGTCATATAATACTATCACAATTCAGTTGCTCCAGGTCTTCATTTTCTATAATACAATAGTGATATGCGTCTAGATTTTCTTGAGCCCAATTTCGCATTAAATATATTTTTATTCTTTTTAAAACTGAAAAGACCGCTTGCCTGACGCATTAGAAGTTGATATCGTGAAATAAACTTGCAGTAAAGGTAAAATATTGGGAATTGTTGCCCTTACAATCTTTACATCCTGGATGACACCAAATTTTATAAATGTTTATTTAACTTTTTGCATAATGTTATAGAATGAGTAATTTCATTATGCAAGTTCTCTTTGGTTTCATCAACATCTTTTTTATATTTCACACATAAAGTATTAATTGTCTGCTTCTTTATCTAGCGTAGAAAAACATCTAACAGCTGATGTAACATCTTTGTAGCATTTAATTCTCTTTAAAAGAACTTGAGTTATTATACTGGCTATAACATTAAATACATACTTCAATTCCAAATCTTTCTTGCCCCTTTAATTGTTTCACTTTCACCTGCTTCATTGAAAAATGTTTTTCCCTTCTTTGTTCTTTGAGAACAGAGAATATGCTTGAAATATCGTCGTCTTCGTAAAAAATATTTTTGGCTTCTATTAAATTTCGCTTATCATATTTCTTACGTCTGCAACAAATCTCAAAATAGGTGTCATTAATTCTACTCCAATTGACACAGGTCCACAGGTTCTTCACGTTCACGTTTTGCTTGTTGCATTAACTCGTTCCAAAGTTTTTGTTCAAATCACTGTTAATGGAGCTGTCTCAAAGGTATCCATTTTATTCTGCAATGTCTTGGTTTCTTTTTTAATTGCTAATTTTTCGTCTCTATTATTGCTTAACTGGAAAAAATAGGTTTGATGGATCCCTAGTTTTTAACTAAAGCATTTACAGCGTCAAAATTTCTACAAGTTTTGATTTTATTACTTCCAATAATTCATTGCAAATTTGGTGAGACAAATAGCTAACTGAACCCTTTCATTTATTCGCATTCCGTTGTAAATGCTCAGCTAAGAAGTAGTCAAATTTAGCCTAGTATACAATTTCCTTTACGACGACTCGTTAAATCGTCATTGGATCAACGGAAAGCTAGTCCTTGAGAAGCAAGTAATTTAGCAGTGACAACAACTCTTCTTAGGACGTTTATCCAATAGTCAGCTTGGTGTTCTACTTGCTCTTTCAAGGCAGCGTCATAATTATTGATGATCTTGTTATTAATGTAACCATAAAGTTCAGATAAAATTTACTTTCTTCCTGAGATTTGAGCAAACTATTCAAATGTTACCAGTGGGTCCATCCAAAATCAGTTAAACTATTTTTCAATTGAAAATAATTTGCACGGGTAACAATAAACAGCTTTAGCACTTGCGTCGTATATTAGCCAATCTCTCTTTTCTTTGCCTCCATTGAGTTTTCCTTTGTCGTCGCTTTTTCTATTTTGGAAAATATGTAGATTATTTAGCGGAGTTTACTTATTTATTAATAAAAAGACCGGTCCCTACGGGCCCCTTCGGGGCCCGGGCCCGTGGGCGCCCGCCCCAAGCGCCCAATGCATAAACCGCCACTGTGTTTCACCCAAAGTTGGGTATTGGGGTACTCAACACACCCTCAAAATTTGAGACTGATCATTAATTAGTTTAAGAGTTATTCTAATTGTTTATCCCAGATACCTTTATTTTGCAATAACATAAGACAGAAAATAATGAAGATAGGGTAATTTTGCGTATGCCAAATGAAAGTAGAAAACTGATACTAGCAAAATGTACTAAAAACGATAAAATAATTATCTAATATAGTCATAAATCCTAATGCCAAATTTGTGAAATTTTGTAAAAACATTTAGAATAACTTTAAAAATATTGTCCGTAGAAAAACTCATTTTACATATTAGAAAAGCTGGTATTTTACACTAATTTTTAAAAATGTAGTTCAATTGGTGACTAGTCCTGGTAAGTGAAGGGGCAGCTGGGAGCCGACAAATGCATGAGTTCAAAAACTAAAAAAAGGAACTTAAAACTACTATCATTTTCTATATCCCGGGATCTACTGAATATATTTTGATCGTTCTTTTTTTAATTTGTATGTAATTTTTCTGTACATTACAAATATGCAATTTGTCTAGACATTTATTAATTAATAAACAGTCTAATCTGTTTAAACAATTTTTGAAAAAATAATTTTTTCCCAAAAATCGATGCATTTAATCATACTATCCCTATTAATCACAGAAAAAGTTAAGGTATACTTTAATAAATAAATTATCTTCAATAAATAATTATCTAATAAAAATCATTTATTTATTAAAGTGTACTAACTTTTTCTGTGATCATTAATGATACTATGATTAAAAAAATAGATTTTTGTAAAAAAAATATTTTTTCAAAAATTGTTTAAACAAATTAATTAATAAATTTATAAACAAATTGCATATTTGTAATGTACGTAAAAATTACATACCAATTAAAAAAAAGACAGATCAAAATCCATTGAGTTGATCCGGAGATTCAGCAAATTATATTCGTTTGAAATTGCTTTTTCGGTATTTTAACTCGCTGGATTTGTAGGTTCCCCCTAGTAATCGTTTGCACTACATTTTCGAAAAATCGTAGAGGGTGCTGTGAAGATATAATATTTGTGCAAATTTTTTAAGAAAAAATACAAATCCCATTCTTTAAAATCGCATTAATGAGATTCCTTAATTATTATAAACCAATTAGCTGTGAATTAAAAAAAATATGACTAACTTTGTCCCAAATGAGTCCAGGCTAAATTTTTTTATTTGAAAATTCGTGTTAAGAGGAAACAGTAGCGATCAACAGGTAGCAAAAAACGCGTTCCAAGATTGCGGCTGTAATTTTGAATATTTTTCGAGATATTTGGCACATGTATTCGTAATCTAATAAAGAATGGCGGTACAGAGCCCAATTTGAAAAATATATTAATATGTGGAGATTACTCTGTAATTAAATACAATATTAAAAAAACGAGCCTGTACCGCCATTAAGAAGAACAAAAAAATACACTCTCTTCAAATAAACTTTTTTATCCGATGCCTAGATTTTGTGTCATTTTGGAACTACTAAAATTTTTTATTTCATTAGTAGTTCCAAAATGACACAAAATCTAGGCATCGGATAAAAAGTTTATTTGAAGAAAGTGTATTTTTTTGTTCTTGTTAATGGCGGCGCAGGCTCGTTTTTTTAATATTGTATTTAATTACAGAGTAATTTCCACATATTAATATATTTTTCAAATTGGGCTCTGTACCGCCATTCTTTATTATATTACGAATACGTGTGCCAAATATCTCGAAATAATATTCAAAATTACAGCCGCAATCTTGGAACGCGTTTTCGCTACCTGTTGATCGCTACTGTTTCACCTTAAAATACTATCTTCGAATATATAAAAAGATTGTTTCTACGGACAACATTTTTAAAGTTATTCTAAATTTTTATAAACTACAAAATTTTAAAAATTTGGCACTAGGATTTTTGACTGTGTTAATTATTTTTTTATCTTTTTTTAATACATTCTGATACTATCGCTCTTCTACTTTCATTTGGCATACTCAGAATTGCTCTATCTTTATTATTTTCTGTCTTATGTTATTGCAAAATTAAGGTCTCTGGGATAAACAAATAGAATAACTCTTAAATTAATTAATGGATCGGTCTCAAATTTTGAGGGTTTGTTAAGTACCCCAATATCCAACTTTGGGTGAAACTCTAAAGTTCTAAGGTAGTTTTCGTAAAAGTTATTAACAAATAACGATTTTCACTTATTTTGCAGTTTTCGTAGCAACAAATTAACTTTTTAACTTTCAAAAATCGGCATTTTGAAGTTTTCAATGTTCTAAAAAACTGAAGTTTGTAATTTTATGTCAGCTATTTAGTTTTTGAATGGAGTGCAAAATATCGAAAAAATCGCGATTTTTGCACTAAATTGTTAATAATTAAAAAACGGACGCGAACTCTAGGCAGGAAACAGGTAGGTTTTCTTCTTATAACTCTACAATAACTAAAAAAGTAGTCAGCTACCTGGATCTTTGAGTGTCCCGAGAAAATCCTTATTACCCTGGACTATAAGGCCATCGGTACATAATTAGCATATATTTTACGGCTATCCCTACTTTTTCTGTCTTTACACGGCAAATTACGTGTAGTAAAATTCACACTGGTATGGATATGACTAGAATGGCATTCTACTTGACAATGTCATCATTAACTTTAAAGAGATGGCTTTTGAATGTTCTTGGATAACTGTTATTGTATAATTGCTTAAATTATTAATTCGGTTAATTAATATGATAATTCTTTCACTAACTATATATTCAGTGAATGTAATAATTTATATACTGTACAACAAAAACTAATACTCAATCGAGAAAAGAGGAAAAGTGATAAAGTGATTTTTTAATAATATATTGTTACTATGGAACGTTTACAATTCTAAACATCTTTAACAACAAAATACTTGGATCACAGAATATATCTTGGTGTATTCTCTTCTTGGATCTTCCATAAATAATAAACAATAAATATTTTTTTATTAATTTCACGTCTTAAATCAATTATTTATCAAATACACTATCAATATTATTTAATCAACAACTCAAAATATTCCCGATGCCATGTCAAATATTTAAAACTGTCGCTGTCTTGCCATCATATTCTATTTGACTCAGTACGTTGTATGACAAATATAGCGAATGTTCGATTTGGAAAATATCACCACGGACTGGTGTCCATTTTTTTCGAATTTTGAAAAAACTAATAAATATGTTTAAAAAATTTAAACGCAGAATGAAAGACTAAATTATTATCGAGGGCCGAAAGTCCCTTAGAATAAATAAAAAGTTTCTTTTGAATGAGATATTTGAAATTAAAAATCACACTACATTTTCTCTTAGTTTTTCACCCCTGTAATTTATTAAGATAAACATTATATAAATAAGTCTTCTGGGACTTTCGGCCCTCGGTAAGAACGTAATTTTTCATTCTGCGTTTAAATTTTTCAAAAATACTTATTAGTTTTCTCAGGATTCGAAAAAAATGAATCCCCATTTGAATAACATTGCAGCCGAAAATAAGTACCCATCCCCTTATTGGACAGCTACAAAAGTGCCGGCCATAAAAAGTGCGCCATAATGGCGCAAGATCACGATTCGTTTGAATGTTACGCCATGACACATTGCCCCGTGTCTGTTTTAAATCTTAGGCCGCAAATAATTCTGGTACAGTAACAGTTTCTTGTTATGTCTAACTCACTAGTTTAAGAGTTAATACCTCAAAGCGAAGTAGTATTAGAGTTATCGTTTATCTAACAATTTGATGTTTTTTTTATAAACCTCGTTCCCTGAGCATTTTTATAAAGAAAATAAACAGCTATCAGTCACTGAGAGCCGAAGAATACGATGTAAGTGAAAGAATTTCGAAATGCAATTCATGAATCGTGGTCTTGGTTTGATATCGTGTATTGTATTGCTGAAAGAGTAATATTTTCTTCTTTGTTTGTGACCACCTTTTTGCTATTTCCTCCTTCAGACTACACGGCTCCAAGCGAATACACCTGCTAATAATTTGTAACGCGAAGCCGGCTTGAGGTCCACATCGTTCTCGTTTAGAATGAGCTTCTCGATTCAGAACCGGACTAGTATAAAATAATGACTTGTGTTGAACGGACTCAGTCATGATCTCGATGTCAAGTGCGCGTTATTTATAAATGTAAAATAAATTGTACAAAATAATTTGATATTAATTGTATGTTTTAATAAAATGTTTTAGTGAATATAATACATTAATTATTAAAGACTAATAAATTGAGTGTTTTAAATTACAATCAAGTTAAAAATAAAATAAGTAAAAACGTAACACAATATTATGTCATGTTTTCTGAAAACATTACAGTTTAAACATATAAACAAAACAACATATAAACTCAAATAAACAACAACAACAGTACAGTTTTTGAAATATACTTAAGTTTACTAATGGCATAATTATGGTACTGTTTTAGTTTTTTAGTGATGTCTTTACTGTGTTCGCCATAAGTTGCTTGCCTCTTATGTGTGTAATATTTGTTGGAAGGTAAAGGTAGTTACACTTATTATTTATAAATGCGTATGCTTAATTTGAACAAAGCTTAAAAACATTTATGCTTATTTTTAACAAAGTTTCAAAAGATTTTTGCTTTCAGTTCCAGGTTATTTTGATTTTTAGAAATAACCTACGATTATAGAGGGCGGCATATTGTACACCAGAAAGTATGAAGGCATATTCTTTCTCTCAAAAAATCGTTTTTATGTTGTCAACATGCTATGTTTTGACCTATGTTGGGCCTCATTAGATATTGGTAAAAGATCTAGAAACTCAGATGACAGGATTTATGAATAAATTTCCCACTTTATAAGAGTAGACAAGTTAGGTAGAGCTATCTATTTTCGCTCTCTTTGTCGTCGTGCGTCCAGAGTTGGAAGTCTTCTTCATGATTCTCTAATTGTTTCTATTCTGTTTTTCTTATACAGTTTAGTCTCGAAGTCCATTTTTAGCTCATCATGCTACTTTGTTTGCAGTCGTTTTCGATTACTTTTTCTTAGATATGGTTTCGTTTAGGGAAAGGTTGGGCATAATAAGGTTTTTTTTAACTAATTGTCGATCAAATTTGGAATCTTCAAAATAATCTGTGTAACTTTGGTTTGTGTTATGACCATCTCTTTCATCTTCAAATTTTATTACATGATTATTGCGTCGATTCTCGTTCTTTCGTCCAAAAAAATAAAGTAAATTGAGCAGTTTAAAACCGTTTTCACATAAAAATGCAGCCGGATTTAACGATAAACTATACAGGAGCAGCTTTCTTGACTTAAGCAAAGCTTTCGATAGAGTGTGGTATAAAGGACTCATCTAAAAAATTTAAAAATTACGGATACAGTGAAGCCATGACGAAGCTGATCTCATACCTAGCCAACCGATGATTTAGGATTTTTCAAAAACGCCCGACAGAAAAGAATCGGCAGCCCCAGCTGGCCATAATAAGACTCACAGGAAGACTAAATATTTTCACGGCCAACCTAAAAAAAGTTTCAACGGTAGTTGTTGCTGCAATTAATGTTTTGCCCACAAAATCACGAATAACTCAAATTGAAGCAGTTAGGTATAGGAAATTCGTAAGAAATAATAAAGTATACTAAAATATCATTTCATTACAATACTAAGATACAGCCCACAGGCCCACTTAAAAATTTGGTCATTTTTGATGTATCATATTTCCTAAACCTGTTGGCCGATTTAAGTAATTTTTTGAACATGTTATAGCCTCATCCTTTAACAATATCACTGTAATAATACTGTTGCTAAACAGGTAAATTTTCATTGTATACCGAGTGTACCAATCAAACTGTGTTTTTTTCTCAAAGTTCGCATCACCCTGTGGAATATTTTAGCATTTATAAAATACTGGCATTAAAACCCAACTATAGCCTTAGGTTTTCTTAACATTCTGTTTTTGAATTTATACTTCTTTAGGCGCGATTGAGATTGAGGGTGAATTTATATTGATCTGCGCGCATGCGCACACCGACAGTATGGTATTAGTCGTAGTACGGGCTCTAATTGGGTGTTGAAATGATCTGTCAATAATAAATAATTGTTCAATATGAAGGTAAACGAATGTATAATATATTAGTTTTATTGTTGTGAGGACAGAAACAAAAAAGTTTATAATTGTAGTGACTTTTAAATAGTTTTTAAAGCAACAGGTACGTAATAATTGTAAATGTATCATAGGTACCTACCTATTTGAACCTACCAAAATACATAGTATATAATACTTTTATTTACATAATTTGATTACCATCAAAATTTCTATCAATATTCACCTAATATATTGTTTTCCTACTCTGTTTTGTTGTATTTTTTCAATTCTAAATCATTTCAATTCAAAATCAAAATAATTTATGTAATTCAAAAATGTCAAAAGTTTAATCCGTTTAGTTAGTCGATCTTCGCACATAATGATACGTTGTCTCCGTGGCGAAGCGTTTAATGCGAATGAACCCCAATACAACGCCAATACCAACTGATAAGTTAGTTCGAATCCCAATAGAAACTTTTATTTTTTTATTTTTTTTATACATTTTATGATTGTAAGTATATTTATTATATAATTTTATTTTCAGAAAATACGTATTTAGTTAAAAAATTTTCCGACAATTAATGTTCAGAAATCATTTGTGGCATTTTTAATGTGTTTGTGTGTGTTTTATTCTTTTATTATTTTAATTTTTGACACTATTTTAATAAAAATGTTTGAGAAGTAGTAAGTATAAATTAGTTTAATATTTAAATAAAATATAAATAAAAAGTATATTAATTTCGTTTATAATCATATAATCATATAATCGAAGTATAACTTCTTACGTGCGTACAAAGTACACACACATTCTTTTTTTTATCCATTCGTTTATGTTGGATAATTTTAAAATTTAGGTACTTTAACAACTAGACATATTATGCTCTTCATCAATACACGGTGTTTTTAAATAAGTGTGACAAACCTTAAGGGGTAATTCTGCATGAAAAATAATGACAGTTGGCTTTATAAACATATGTCCGCGAATGTTTCGTTTCCGAGATACGGGATGTTGAATTTTTTTTACAAGCTGACGATTTATTTATTGCTTTAAAACCAGTTGATATATGCAAATGGAATTTGGTAGGTTTTAAGAGATAGTTATTGTGGATTTTTTTAAATAAAATTAAGAATTTTATATTTACCATTAGCGTGCATACGGGTAATATGATCGGTCATATTACACGCATGCGCGCTAATGGTTAATATTAATTTCTTAGTTGTATGTCAAAAAATGTGCAATAACTACTACTTCAAACCCACTAAATTTAATTGGCATATCTCAACTGGTTTTAAAGCAATAAAATAAATCGTCAGTTTGTAAAAAAAAATCAACATTCCGTATCTCGGAAACGAAACATTTGCAGACATACGTTTATAAAGCCAACTGTCATTATTTTTTCATGCAGAATTACCCCTTAAAGTTTGTCACATTTATTTAGACACAGCGTGTATTGATGAAGAACATGTCTAGTCGTTAAAATACCTAACTTTTTTATTATCCAAGATAAACGAATAAATCAAAAAACAGAATGTTAAGAAAACCTGACGCTATAGTTGGGTTTTAATTTTAGTATTTTGTAAATGCTAGACTATTCCACAGGGTGATGCGAACTTTGAGAAAAAAACACAGTTTAATTTTTACACCCGGTATAAATTAAAATTTACCTGTTTACCAACAATACTACTACAGTGGTATTGCTAAAGAATCAGGCTATAACATGTTCAAAAAATCACTTAAATCGGCCACCAGGTTTAGGAAATATGAGGCATCAAAAATGACCAAATTTTTAAGTGGGCTGATTTCTATGCACGTAAGTTTATATTAAAAATCGTTTTAACATAAATATATTTTTTGATGTCGAATCTCCAAATTCTACAAAATGTTAATTAATTAATGGATAAAAAACGTAAATATGTTTTAAACTACCTCTTATAAAATTGCAAAAACGAGAACAATCTAAAAATGTAAAAATATACAGGGTGTTCCTTAAAAAAGATAAGTTTGTTACACCCTGTAAAAGTGTAAATATAGGTGAATCTGTATATTTGAAAATATTTTTAAGTATTCCTATTTGTGCCCCCCAACTATTACTCAAATAAATTTTTTCGTATCTCTTACGACAAATGAGTATGTAATTAGACTTAGTCGCACTTATGCCGCCCCCTGTATGTTTAAACTCAATTTCAGATATTATCTTGATGTTGGATACATTGTTTTCTCGCTTTTAGTATTGCATCCCTTAACTTTAGTTTGTATACTGACTAATAAAATGTGAATTTTTCAGATATTCAAATGAAGACAAAGACCTAGAAGAACAGATGCTTGCTAAGGGATTAAAACTAACTCCAATAAAAACTTCGCCGGAGCATTGAAGATTTTAATAAAAGATATAATTTTATTTGTAACTTTTAACATTCTAAACTGTTTTATTTATTTTTATATATTGTAGGTAAGCATAAAGTAAAAAAGGGTGATATTTTTGTATGCGTATAGTGTTTCATAGAGTGTCTACCAGCAGAAGCGGAAATGGAATTTATAAATGTTATTCATATTTTTAATAAGCACGTAACTTTAGTAAGAGATGACAAATTTTTTGTACAAGAATCTGGTGATAAATTAATTTAATTATTTTTATTGATTGTTGAAGATGTGAATTCGGCCTTGTGCAGAATATTTCCCTATTCCTCGTTTAATTAGTTTAAATATTTTACTGTCACTTAGTATGTAAAGGGGAAAACAAAAGGAACGATAAAGAGAAATCTAAATGACAGAAGTACTATAGATCTCTTCGGCCAGAAAGCTTTTTGGTAACAACTCTTAATTTGAGCCTTCTACAATTTGTGAGGCATGCAGACCGATAAATAATAGACATGAAAGAATCTACGATATGCATTCTACACGTGTCTACTTATCAAGATAAAAGTTCAACAAAATGTTTGCTTCCTAGTACTCAAAATGTTCCGTAACACATACCCTGTCAGATATATTTTCGTATATGCCTCTACGGGTCATATATGCTGCAGTTTTTTGTATAAAAAGCCTTGCCATTTGGTTATTTCGTCAAAATTAATGTATATTTAAGAAGTCATTCTTACATACATACCTTTTAGACCACGTTGGTCTTTTAGTGTGAGATTTGCACATTAATATGCGCCAGCAGCATAACAAACATTTAAAAAGGTGTTGGTCCCATGGGACCAACGTGGCAGGGAACGTGTTAAAGCAGAAAGGGTGTGAAAGTTCATTGGAGCACGCATTTTTTGTGGACACTGCCAGTTTTGAAATCTATGGTAATCTATATATTTTCTTGGACATAATTATAAAACAATCATTCTGCCACTCGTAATATAATATGTGTAAAACACACACGGAGCAAGTGTTTCTACCTCAAAGAGTTTTTTTGCTTACTATAATTAAAAATTACTTCCTAATTATTCACTAATGTTGGCGGAGAAACAAAACATTATACAACAGTACACTACGCCCAGAATAGCAATAGACATCAGCTGCACGCAAACTAGAAGATGGATGCAGAATTCATTTGGGGCTTAAATTACAGGGTTGCCATGGTTTTTTCGATCTGAGTACTGTAATTCCCATCGTCTGCCGTCAGTGTCACCTGAGAATATAACTTTGATATCAGAATCTTCACCTAAATTAATACAGTCGAACCCGCTTATTGGAATATCCTTCGTGCCAAGCAAAAATATTCCTATAACCGGGATATTCTAATAACCGATCATTGATGGCTGGTAGAAATAAGTATACCTACTGAATAGACCTACATAATAATAGTACATACTATGTATGTACCTACATTTACATTATATTTATATGGTTTTAGGTCCTTTTATGTCAATGATACAGCAGTGTAACTTATTTTATTAAAAACCAAATTACATTTTCTGTGCATAAATCCATTAATAAACAAGAAATGTGTGCAATATGTAGACATGTATATATGCATACGCCAAAATTACTTCTCATTTTTTTTTGAAAAATCTAAGTTATACAAATTAGAAAAAATTACATTGAATTGGCCCTCCAGAAATCTTCTTATAATATTACAAACGGTTAGGACTTGCCATATTCGATGGAATATCCACAAAATCGAAAAAAACTTCATCTTTTGCGTCATGTTTCGCTTTAATATTGAGTTGGGTGGTTTCATTGTTTTGTTCTAAATATCTTTTGCGTCATCTTTCGCTTTAATATTGAGTTGGGTGGTTTCATTGTTTTGTTCTAAATCTTCAGTATCTTCGAAATCCGATAAATTATCGCCAAAAGAAACAACTCTTAAAAATATTCGTCCTTTATTTTGTCGAATTCTGTGTTTTGATGAATTGGCAGGCAAAAAACGGATTGTTAAAATATTCAAACTCATGTCGGGTTTATGGACAGGGCGGTTATCAATAACTAAGAAAACATTTCTATTCTTGTGTGCCATTGTGTTGTCGAAGTCAATAAATCATTAACCAATAAAATTTATAACTGCAACGAGGTGGGTCGCAATAGAAATTTTTACAAGTTTCGTGAGACAAGTAAAAGTAGGTATTTTATGGCCTGTTGTATTTCGTAAAAGGGTCCAACTGGTGCGTAATAAAGTATTTATTATCTGAAAAATAAATATAATAAACCAGACATAATTTTAATTTTTTTGGAAAATGTGAATAAAAAGTTGTTCCTCCACTTGAATAATATTCGATTAAGCGGTATTAATTCATTAAGACGTATTCCTATAAGCGGATAAATTTATTAATTTATTAAGGAGTAAATGGAAACGTTTTGGGATTCAAATTTCTATTCCTTAAACCGGGATATTCCTATAACCGGTACTCTAATAAGCGGGTTCGACTGTAATATAAGATTCTATGGCAGCATCAAATAATGGCTCCTTTGAAATGAAATCACCCTCAATAATTTTTAGTTTGTCTACAATATAATTGGTTTCGACTCTTCTACGGAAAACATTTCAAAGAACTAATCTGACATTTTTTTAACAGAAACAAAAGTGAAGTCTACATTTTGTATTCCAACATTAGTGTATTAGCAATGCCTAAACAAGCTCTATCGGGTTTAAATCTGGATGATATGGTGGGAGCCTTAATACGTCATTCTGTTATTTCTAATAATGGAATCAACAGCCAATTATACAGACCATATCTCTGGTCTAAGCATGTAGGCAGAAAAAATAATATTTCTAACTTTTAGCCAATATTTTCACTCTTTGGAGTTGCAAATGTTGGTGCTGTATCCTCTTAAGCTTTATGATAAGGTGCATTGTCCATTACGATGATACTGTTGGGAGGTAGACTACTTAACAATTTTTCTTCTAACCACTTCTTGTAGTTGACAAAATTCATGTCAACAAATCTTTTATAAATTTTATTTACAGTGGATACTTGTTTTTCAGTTATATGAAAACTAATAATCTGCCGTTCTTAACAGACCTTCTTCAATTTGTTTGTATTATATTTTTGAAGATTTTTCCGCCTCTTAGGAGTGAAAAAACCGGATATATTTACTGCTGTAATTTCGAGACTCCCCTTTGCAATATTTTTGATTCTATACACAGAAACTCCCGAAGAAGCAACCCAAAACTCTCAAATTATTTTTCACTTATACTGTTGGGTCATTTTTAGATTGAATGAACGATTATCATATTCAAAATCATTATTAGTAAAAATTATTAAAAATTGAGATTTTACACAAAACTTGTCAACGTCGCGAATCGCTTTTAAAGTGAAGTTATCCACATAAACAGCTAAGCGATTCTCGATCAACTGAGCGTTCTGTGCCGTAATTTGAAATCTGCTAGCACACACAGTAGTTTAGGTCTATTCCTATTCTGGCTCACCTTATAAAAATATAGTTTCTGCAATCGAAGAGTCTGATGATCAATGGGAAATGCAAGATATTGGTAAAATAACGTTTTTTTACCGATATAAAACCCAAATACATCACACTTTCAAAAATCGTTCAACAAAAACGCGTTCACTTAAAAATTCATACTTGTTCATTGTAAAAGTTGACCTCTTTACATCGCTGATTTTCAAATACGTAATTATTATAAGAATGTGTTCAAACTAAATAAGACAAATGCTGACTTTTGTCGCTTTTTTTATATATTATTGTATATTTTGATACTTATAATTTATGGCGTTATAATTAAATATATAAACAACTCGTACTGGCCTAATTCATAGTCTTCATCGACATACCTAAAGAAGAAAAACTGAATTGTGACGTAATTGTACAATCCATGTTAAAACATGTAAAATATGTATGTATTTAATGCAATTATTTCTTTCTCTTTGTATTTATATTTATTGCTCATGTCGATATTAACATTGTATAAGAAATTAGTCATTAGTCACTGATTTGCTTCTGTCATTTTATATTTAGAAGCAATTTTTGTGTTTGAATCAATTCTACGGGAAGGAAAATCTGGCTTAGTGGTTTTGGTTTGGGCGTCGTTTCAGGTCATACCCTTTGTATAATACTTTTCTTCTTCATGTGCTATCTCCTCTAAGAAAGTATCCATCTTGGCAATTCGCACTTTCACTTACACCAAGCTCTCAAATTGTTTAACCAGGAGCTCCATCTTCTTCCACGACTCCTTCTTCCCTGTATTATTAATTGCAACAATTTATAACGCTCGCCCCTCATAACATGTCCCAGATATTGCAGTTTTCTAAATTGAATTATATTCAAAACCTCTTTATTCTTCTCAACACCTCGACCTTCGTGACTACCCTCCCAACTTAATCTTAATATCCTTCTATAGGCCCATAACCCGAAGGCTTCTAATCTGTCCAAAACATCTTTAATGTCCAAGCTTCCAACCCATAAAATAATGTGGAGAACACGTAGTGTCTCAGAAGTCTTATCTTCAAAGAAATTGTAATGTCCCTGCTACAGAATACTTTTTTCAGTTTGTTGAAAGCATTTCTTGCCTGTACTGTTCTTGCTTTAATCTCTTCTATGTACTCATTATTTTCAAAAATTATTGTACCCACATATTTATACTGTAATACATCGAGCGTTCTTATTTATATACGACTTTATTAATTATTTATTTATACAAGTTTTCTTTTACAAACTCTAGCTTAAACTAAACTCTCCTAATACCGCAATTTGTTTAAATACAAAATAACGTTATTCTCGATAATTCCAGACTTCGCCACCTCTAGCTATTGAGTGACCTTCCACATACCGCACGTCTTTCTCTATAAATTCCACGTATATCGTGCTTTCGCCAGAATGTTCTCGAGACGGAACCGTTTGGAACTGCTACTTACGGTCGGTGATTCATTCTTTTGTTACAATACTTTTCAACTTTTTTAATTTGTTCTCCATATATTGTTTTGCTTTCTTGGTGCTGCCGGGCTTTTGTAATTACCATAGATTGTGTCTTTTGTGGTTAGAGACAGTTTTCCTCACTGATTTCAATGTTCAGTGCTAAGAAAATCTTAATTTTCAATTCTAGCGCAGGGCAATACTACTTATACTAGATTTCTTCTGAAAACTGTCTGATTTTAATCAACTGCCAATATTGTCACCTTTTATATCGAACAGTCTTTCTTACTTTATCAACCACATCCAGAATTGAACAGACTTTCTTTCCGTCCAACAACTTTAACTGATATCAGTACTGCTCTTATTAAAACTTGATCAATAACGAAATGGCTTTCTAAAACCAAATTAATGTGATAAAATCTTTCTATTTGCTTTATACTCTTAAAATTCTAAAATTTTGAGTGTTTTAGAATTGCTTCAGCGGACTCGATAGCCGAGCAAGCTGGCATACACACTTCTAAGTGAGTAGTTTACTAAGGGCATCATTAGAGTCACACATTAACCAGAAAACATGTTTAAATAAATCTGCAGGTTTCAATTGGAATTCGCAAATAAATCAGTAAGCCTATGTGTGTAGTAATACATTCCTGCATCTAAATCGCACACAGGAAAACAACATTTTTGGACAAAAATTATTCTTTATTCACAAAATAATATCATTCAAGCGCCACTACAATCATTCGTCCTCATCGGAGCGATATATCTTACAAGGAGCATTTTTTTAGATCGAAAAAAAGGTGGAAATCGCTTGAGGCCAGATCTGGACTATACGGTGGATGGAAGTAACTCAAAGCCCAATTCGTGCATTTTTGCGATCGTTTTCATCGGCTTGTGACACGGTGCATTGTCTTGGTGAATAGACAATTTTTTCTTGGACAAATGAAGCCTTCTCTTTGCGATTTCAGTCTTCAAACGTTCCAATAAAAATAAACTTAAGTAGTAGTAGCTATTGATTGTTCCTCCATGTTTCAAATAGTCAATGACAATAATTCCTTGCAGGTCCCAAAATACAGAGGTCATAACCTTTCCGGCGGTTGTTTGTTGCGGCTTGGTCGCTTTGGGGTGTTTTCTTCAGGTGCTGTATGATATTTCGTTGCCTGAAGAAGGTTTCGTATTTCGTAGACTTTTTCTGATAGATCTCCAGGTGAAAATTACTAGGTTACTGATTTTCTTCCCATTATTATCACATTTAAAAAGTCATGTAACAAATTAATTTAACAGTATTAGTACTATTTTAGTCCTAGACGCAGAGACAACTGTAAATGTTTATAACATAATTGTGATAAATCAATTGATTTCTAAAAATAAAACCCACAAATTTGTAAGTAATTACTACTTATCAATTCTTTATGAAATGTTCTGTATCGTTCACGTTTTTGAAGTGAATTTTAAAAATTAATCTTGCTGTATAATTATGTGCAATTAATTTATCTTTTTAAAAGGGGTACTGACCTGAGGGACCGCAGACATTCGGATACAATTGGTGTCTTTTTGTAAAGACAATGAAGTCGACTTTACTAAGTAACAAGACATTTACTCAACACACACACTACACTATCATCTGATTGCGAAATCAACTGTACCACGCCAATGCTCTTAGTTATCGAGGCATTTAAGATAAATAAAAAAGGGGTAAAGTTTATTGGAGTTTTGGGTAAAGTAAGAACATATGTTAATTTTGAAAAAGTATGTAAATAAAATAAATGTATCGATATGGATACTTTTCTTTCTTCACGACCATGTTCTTGTATTTTTTGCAAGTACTGTTTCCGTCACATCTACTTTCTTCTCTTCCTATAAACACGCTTGTTCTATTCTCTGATTTATCTTAGATTTGAGTGAAAAAGTATAGAATTTCATCCTAATAACATATTTGGTTTGGTCTTCAAGCAGAATGCGTATCACTATATTTTTTCACTCTTTATCTCTCACCTTCCATATTACCCACAGCACAACACGTATTCACCCCTTTGATTTGCTTCAATTTTTTATTAAATATTTCCTACTCCATTGTTAGACTCAATGATACTGAATATCACCATCGTTTCTGAAAACTTAGTCGCTGCAATTTTGAATATATGGTATACATTTTCCAGCCTCTCACCTTATAGACGGAGAGGCAGCACTGAAAAATTTTTCCTAGTTATTTCACAGTTGATTACTGTGATTGTGTAGAGAAACATACTGCGGTCGGTCAAGCGAAACGTAGAACAGGGGTTACTGAGAGGGTATCAAAGTTGCTTCCCTACGAAGGTAATTAAATCCATTTACTAAGGCTGAAAATCAGTACACACATTCCAAATTGAATATAAATAAAAGTTATTATAGTCGGTCAGCTGTATGACAGGACAGAGCCGGTCGGTCGGCCCCAATGAATGTACAGGGTTATTCACTATATTTTGACCCCCTTGTAAACTGCTTTATTTACAGAATTAGAAAAAAATGTAAAATACAAAAGTTATTCGATTTTTTATTTATGATTTTTTGACATATATGTCGTACTAGTGACGTCATCCATCTGGGCGTGATGACGTAATCGACTATTTTTTTAAATGAGAATAGGGGTCGTGTGCTAGCTCATTTAAAAGTTTATTCAATTCTCTATGCAGTAATGTAAACATTAAGATCATTATTTAATTGTTTAATTAATAAGTCAAAAAAATTTTTTGGACACCCTGTATAAACAATCATGTTAATGTTTATATTACTGAATAGGGAATTGGATACCCTTTCAAATGAGCTAGCACACGACCCCTATTCTTATTCAAAAAAATAGTCGACTACGTCATCACGCCCAGATTGATGACGTCACTAGTACGATATATATGTCAAAAAATCATAATTCAAAAATCGAATAATTTTTGTATTTTACATTTTTTTCTAATTCTGTAAATAAAGCAGCTTACAAGGGGGTCAAAATATAGTGAATAACCCTGTACATTCATTGCGGCCGACCGACCGGCTCGGTCCCGTCATACAGCTGACCGACTATAATAACTTTTATTTATATCCAATTTAGAATGTGTGTACTGATTTTCAGCCTTAGTAAATGGATTTAATTACCTCTGCAGGTAAGCAACTTTGACAAGCTGTCAGTACCACCTGTTCTACGTTTCTCTTGACCGACCGCAGTATGTTTCTCTACACAATCACGGTAATCAACTGTGAAATAACTAGCTTTAGTAAATTCAGAGAAATTTTTCAGCGCTGCCTCTTGGAGTATTATTTAGTCGATTATACCTAAATGAGTTTTTGTTGTTGATAGGAAAATGCCAAGTATGGACTGGGCATTCTATACGTCGTTCTATAGTATGACAATAAGTGAAAAAATAGAAAATGAGATAAAAAGTGGACAGAAAGGAAATTTTAGTGATTATTGTAAGAATGTGATCTTGGCTAAAAAATAAATCAAATTTATTCTACTATTGGTAGAAGATTATAGTATACTGAAAATAAGGACCCTAATTATTTTTCACTACTTACTGTATGTCACATCATTATAGTGTTTTGTCCCCCAAATGATTTTTTACTTTTAAATTTACAGTTGTCCCTGTCGGTTCCTTAAAATTGTGAACAGCCACTACCTAGGTGTAGGTTTTTAATTGAGTTCTTTATTAATACGCAATTTTTACCATTGTTATTGATTTTTATGTAAATTGTATTTAAGTAATTATTTATGATGCAATTAAGGCCAAATATATCGATATTGAATACTTTTGTGTTTTTTTTTCTCAACTGAGTACTAAACGTGAAACATGAAAACCAATGAATTATATTGTTTTCACCCATTTTACAGCATTAAAATGCGAAAACCTTGAATTATCCATGTCTGTCTGTCCGTCCGTAAATACAACTCCGTCGTTATTAGAACAGATAAAATGACAAATGAGAGCTATATAAGATATTTACTACTAAAGGTGAGAAAGACCTCAGACTCCAGAGTTGCAACTGGAAGTACTGTTTTGAAAGTCGCTGAAATAGTTCAATATATAAATATTCATATATTTTCATTTAAGTTCAATATACTTACTATATTATATAGTATTATATTCGGCGCGCCTTCGGAAGACGAGAACAAAATTTACACTTGCTGTTAAAAAGTTGTAAGCGGAAATAAAACATTATCCGAAAGTGAAATAATAATAATTAATGGAAGAACTATTAACCTTCCGATGACCAACGGGGGTAAAAAATGACTTGGAATGAATGTTTTGAACATTTAAATCTTCACCTAATAATACATCCTCGTTTTCTGATACTATTTCATCTTCTATCTATATCATCATAAAAATCGCTGGCAGTAACAATTTCCTGTAACTCAGCCTCAGTAAGATATATGCGGGCCATATCTTATATGTACACAAAATACTAAGAAACTATAATAATATACGCCAGGAAATAATAATAATGACTAACTATAGTAGACAGGAATGTCATAATTCGTACATAACAGGCACCACAGTCTAAAAATAGATTTTGATAACGCGCAGTGTAAAACTACTTGGAATTCCACATAATAGACGGTATTTTACTAAACATCAAGTTCAGAACATATTTTTTATTCGTAAAATATTGGGAATTTTTTATTTCAAAATATGAGGATATCTAGAATGATATTAAAGTCAAATAAAAAAATAATGAGTTGAGAATTGAAAATACTTTGGAATTTATTAAAGAAAAACATACGATGGGGTTCAAATTTACCCCCTTGGTTATCCGAAGGTTAACAGCAGATGAAAGATATGCAGATGACACCGTGACTATGGCAAGCTCTGCTGACCAATTCCAACTACTATTAAACAAGACAAGCAGCTTCTGTGAAAAATATGGATAAAATGAAGAAAGGCTAAATATATAATAATAACAACGAAAACATATGTACAAACATAAATTTGTAAGATATATCGATAGAAAGGGTTGAAAAATACAAATGCCTGAGAACTTGGATTTTAAAAATGAATGATCACACAGAAATGAATAGAAATTCGTTTGTAAAAATGGAAAGAATGCTATGCAACAAAGACCATAAATTAGAACTAAGAGTTCTGAGATGTTACATGTTTTCAACACTATGTACAATATCGACAGTAAAAAAGAACACAGATAAGCTAGCTTTTTGAAATATGGTATTAAAAAAGGATTAAGCATGGACACAGAAGAAAACGAACAGGGAAGTATTGCGAGAGATGGGAGGGAGGAAAAGGTAAGGAGAGTGGAAGAGGTTGAAAAAAAGACTGGTTTAAATGCAGTTCAATTTAAACCTTCATAGCAGCGGTAGATAGAGTAAAGATATTGATATGATACCCAACCTCCTATTGGGAGACAGAAACTTTAAATGTTAATGTGTTTTATTCCTCTCACATAAGTGTAAGTCATAATTCTTATATCTCTAGCAGGGGTGTTCCGCTTATATATTGTAAAGATAGGCCTCTCAGCGGATCACCGGCAAGGTACCGAGCGCGCATCAACTCTATATATAACGCTCTCCCACTAGACTCCCTCCACTACCGATGGATGCCAGGTGAAGGGCCGCCGAAATAGTATTTAAGAAGAGAGTCGAGGAAGAACAGTCGGTCTTGCGGCGTTAAGCTCTAGGCTCCCTGGCTAACTAGTGTAGTGAACTGGTAAGCCAATCTGGGCGAAGGAACTCTGTAGTGAAGAGATGCTTCGCTCGTAATTTAACAAAATCCGTATAGTGAACGGTTGCTGCCATCTCCGATCCTGAGTTGTTGTATGGGTAAATCTGTATGGTTATTGATTGTGAGAGTATGTGTGGTTACACTGGATTGAAGTGTAATGAGGTGCGTAATTGCTTCTTGTATTACATTTTCTTTCGATAGTAGTAAATAGAATTTTCTTTTCCAGACGTCCGCCAAGGGGGCGCGGCGGAGCGAAGACGGGATATTGTTTTATTTTACAATTTTAATTTGTATATTAATACCAAAAATACATTTATTTTATTTTAAGTTGTTTCACCGAGTCTGTTGTCCTGAAAGAACTATCCATCACAATATCATATCTCTCTCCTAAGGCGTTACAACTCAAGTTGGACTCTGGCCTCCCTTTCTTTGTCTGCTCTCCATCCACCCTCAAGATCTCTTTAGCGTTAGTTCCCACTTCGTCTATCCACCTCTTCCTACTAGCCGCAGTACCACTAGGTGTTCTGTTATTATCCATTCTTATAAGGTGACCTGCCCAGTGCAACCTTTGTATTTTTGCATAATTTTCTGTAGAGGGTTATTTATAATATTGGTATAACTGGTGGTCGAACCTTATTCTCCACATATTGTCGCAGGTGGGTCCTAATATCCTTCTCAATATCTTTCTAGTATTATACAGTTTATTGTCTTGTTCATTTGTCTTTTCAGTCACGATCCATGTTTCTATGTCATAATTTGTATGATGGTTTTATATATTTTGAACTGTACTTCCCTATAAATGTCTTTGGATCCAAACACCTGCCACAGAGAGAAGTATGCTTTGTTAGCAAGTATTATCCTTTTCCATATTTCTTCCTCTTCCTAAGCTACACAATGCCATCAACATATTTTATGAGGAAAAACATGTTTTAATATAAAGGACAAATAGTGACAAAGATGAGAAAAGATGGAAAGCAGAAGAATTACAGGCCAATGAGCATGTTGAACTATTTTTAAATATTATGTTAAAAAGTTACAGATAAAGTGTAAAGATATCAGGAAAAGGAGGTTAAAGGATAGTTTCTAAAATAGTTACTGTTTTCTCCGTAGCTATATCATAGAAAAAAACAAACAACACTTAATAATAAGTTTTATTTTGATGTGTTACGCAACACAAATTCATGATGTGTTACGCAACACAAATTCATAATAAAAGTTTTTATTGAAAAAATATCTTATAAATAAGTTGCAATTATAGTAAAAAAAGAGATCCAGCAATTACTTAAAAACAACTGTATCTAGCATAGCTCCCAAGCACTGGACGATATTATTGGTCATCAAAATATCAACCTTTTCTTCTAAATGCCTCTTAGGATCTTGTTTGCCAACATTTTTAATAGCGAGCTGTTCTGGAGTCATTTTCTCCTCCTCTTCTAATGCCTTGTTGTAATTCTTGGCTAGTTCTAACATATCAGCAACAGTCTTTTCATTCACACTACAATTTTCAGAGTAATCTGCTAAAGTTAGACCATCCATCCAGGATTTTTTATGGAGATTTAGTAGCATTTTTTGTTCCAATTCATTCTTTCTGTAATTAATACTGATGGAGTAGTAATGCCGATTGAGACCATGAATCAAAGCCTGGACTGATGGTTTCTGTAGATGTCCTAAGTTGGATGTAGTTTGGCGCGGTTCTTGGCCCAATACCATCATATTCGGATTTATTAACCTTAAAAAAATGTAACGTTACTTATAGTTTGAAAAAATTGAGGTGCATGAATTAACTTACAAGAATTTAGATAAGCACAGAATATGCCACGGAAAAGATGCAATAGCGGAAACAGCAATAATGACAAAAAGTCAAAAAAGTGTTGGAAAAAGCAGAGCAAGAATATATTCCAGTAGATTGTCTGAGAGAAACTCCTTTTGCTAAGCCTTGAAAAGCTATTAAAGAGACAGCATTTCCGGGCAGCATTCGCACTGCATGTAGAAGGATTAAAGCAAATAATTTGATAAATTGTGCAGCTGCAAAAAAAAACATTTTTGACTGAGGATCAAAAGAAGAGACAAGCTGCATTTCGTAAGGAATTCATAAACCATGAAGACAACTTTTGGTCTAACATTGCATTTTATGATGAAAAAGTATTTCAATCACATAGCAATAGTTGAATAAGAGTTTATAGGCAGAGAAATCATAGGTTTGGTGGACAGTAGACTCTGTCAATATATGGGGATAAATATGTGCTGAAAGCCTAGGTGTTTGTTCTCATATAGAAGAAAAATTAACAGGATTATTATAAACTTACGTGCATAGAAATCGGCCCACTGAAAAATTTGGTCATTTTTGATGTCTCATATTTCCTAAACCTGTTGGCCGATTTAAGTGATTTTTTGAACATGTTATATCCTGATTCTTTAACAATACCACTGTAATAATATTGTTGCTAAACAGGTAAATTTTCATTGTATACCGGGTGTACCAATCAAACTGTGTTTTTTTCTCAAAGTTCGCATCACCATGTGGAATATTCTAGCATTTATAAAATATTGAAATTAAAACCCAACTATAGTTTCAGGTTTTCTTAACATTCTGTTTTTTGATTGATTCGTTTGTCTTGGATAATAAAAAAGTTAGGTACTTTAACAACTACACATGTTCCTCATGAATACACAGTGTTTCTAAATAAGTATGACAAACTTTAAGGGATAATTCTGAATGAAAAATAATGACAGTTGGCTTTATAAATGTATGTCCGCAAATGTTTCGTTTCCGAGATACGGGATGTTGAATTTTTTCTTACAAAGTGACGATTTATTTTATTGCTTTAAAACCGGTTGAGATATGCCAATGAAATTTGGTGGGTTTTAAGACGTAGTTATTGCACATTTTTTGACATACAATTAAGACTTTAATAGTCACTATTAGCGCGCATGTGTGTAATATGACCGATCATATTACCCGTATGCACGCTAATGGTGAATATAAAATTCTTAGTTTTATATCAAAAAATCCGCAACAACTATCTCTTAAAACCTACCAACTTTCATTTGCATATCTCAACTGGTTATAAAGCAATAAATAAGTCGTCAGTCTGTAAGAAAAAATTCAACATCCCGTATCTCGAAAACGAAACATTTGCGGACATACGTTTATAAAGCCAACTGTCATTATTTTTCCATGCAGAATTTCCCCTTAAAGTTTGTTGCACTTATTTAAAAACACCGTGTATTGATGAAGAACATGTCTAGTGGTTAAAGTAACTAACTTTTTTATTACCCAACATAAACGAATGAATCAAAAAATAATGTGTGTGTACTTTGTACGCACGTAAGAAGTTATACTTCTATTATAATATAATTTCAACGAAATAAATATACCTACTTAACAGTTACAATACAAAAAATTAACAATAATTACCAAAAATGAACCAAAACTCCAAATATTAAAAAAAAAAAAGAAAAAAATATGAATCGTCCGGGATTTGAACCCGCAATCTCGAGATTTTTTGATCTCTGGTCCAATGCTCTACCAACAAGGCCATCAAGCCGCATGCTAGTTACCTTTCAGATATACATAATTATACATCACGGTGACAAGTGAAACATAAAAATAGATGTTTTATTATTTTACGCCCAAGGAAGACAAATCCAAAGACACAAAATTATAATAAAAAACCTTTTAAACCACCTTTTTCAAATTGCGCAAGTTGTATTATTAATATTAATGTTAATAAATGAAATATAAATATTTTGACATTTCACAATTTGACAATTCACTTTTAACTGCAGTGCCTTAAAAATTTTAAAGCACTAGTGCCTTAAAGTAGCATTTTTAACGCTCCTATGGAGTCCTAAAAATTGCATTTTTAATAAGTTTGTAGAAAAATATATTTAAAAACACTAATATATATATTCTTTCCACACCTTGTCTGGACTGATACATACATAAATTAAAACATTTTGAAGTATAACTTCAAAAATATAATATGAAAACTATTTAAAAAGGCAGTATAACTATTAACTAACCTTTGTTGTTTCTCTTCCCACAAATTTTAAAATGCAACAACCATACATAACCAAACCGTCAACCGTCCAAACCACAGCTGCGCTACAGCTGCCATATTGGATAATTTTTGACATGTCATTTGAACATCCAATCAGAACAAAGTTATAATGCGCATGCGCCGGGATCGTAGGTTTTAACATATAAAAATTCACCCTCATATCGCGCATAAACAAGTATAACTTCAAAAACATAATGTTAAGAAAACCTGAGGTTATAGTTGGGTTTTAATTTCAGTATTTTATAAATGCTAGAATATTCCACAGGGTGATGCGAACTTTGAGAAAAAAACACAGTTTGATTGGTACACCCGGTATACAATGAAAATTCACCTGTTTAGCAACAATATTATTCCATCAAAAATGACCAAATTTTTAAGTGGGCCGATTTCTATGCACGTAAGTTTATTACAAACATATTCTTGAGAACATAATGTTGCTATCAGTGATCCAGAGATTCACCAATACCAACTTCATCTTTCTGCATGACAATTACCCAATGCATATGAGTAGAATTATTTGAGAATGTTTGAAAGACACTCATGTTAATGTTTTTTGTCTCTGTTTTTTCCAGAGTCCAGATCTTAACCTTTCCGGAACCGTGCTACAGAAACTTATGCTTCAGGCTGTGTGGGGTAACTATGGTACCCCACTAAAATACTTTAATAAATCATTTAAATTATACGTTATTGTTTGGAAAGTTATACAGTAAAGCACTAGTCACTGAAATAATTTGTTTTTATTATTAAACAATGTACATTTTTTTATTTTGACCTTTTATTAGAATTTGCTCTTATTCATTATTTTTACAGTCAGGACATACAAATTTTCTACTATCTTCTCGATGTATGCTGCAAATCGGTTTTCTGAATGTACTACATGATGTTTTAGTTTTTCTGTCTGATTTTCTGTAATGTCAACTGACACTTTGATTTTAATACGCAGTAGGCCATGTGGGGTAACGGAGGTACCCCAAGTAATTATACTTTCAATTTTAGTAGAAAATTAATAATTTTTATAAAAAAACGATTTGGTAATGTATTTTCTAAGATTACCTGGTGGGAGAAAAAAAATAAATATATTTTGAAAAGTTATAAAAACAAAACCGCATCTCGGGTACCTAAAATACCCCCCACGGTCACGGAAAGGTTAACCCCATCAAAGGCTTACCCATGTGTGGGTAGAGTTGACAATGAAATTAAATGAAAGAGTTAGGCAACAGAATAAAATTTAACTAGGGGAAGCAATTGAGCAGGCATGGGAGGAGCTTGTTGAATATAACATGAGGAGATTGGTACTATATATAAACAGAAAATTGCAAAGTTTTATTGACAATAGTTGGACTTCCACCAAATATTAATTGTATTACTGTTTTGTAGAATTGTTATGCTACATAAAAAATAATATAACTTTAAATACAAACCTAAAGGCATCAATAACGACTTTGCCTTTCACTGACTGGATTGGATCAACTACTACTGCTACAGCTCTTTCCGAGAGAGCCTCAAAACTTTGCTGGGTGTTGATATCCACTCCAGACAACCAACATCCGAAACCTGGATGGGAATGATACCACCCCACAACCATTTCTGGCCTACCAGTCTGTCTTAACATGTCAAGCATTTTTGCTTGAAAAACTGGATCAACAGCTTCTACACTGACACCGGTACCAGTCTGAGGCATAGCAAATACATCGATTACACGAACGGTATAGTCATCTACGAATTCTCCTGGAGTATAAAAAAGTTTTTATTAATAAAAGTAAATGAAATAAAAATATACACATAATTAGATCAAACGAGTAGACACATCATTACACAAAATTATTGCAGGAGAGTAGACCGAAGTATATCTCAAGACCCTGTGACAAAAAAGATTCAAAAATTTATTGACTATGTTTACAAAAAAAAATTTTTGAATTGTAGCAAGTCGATTTGATGCATATATAAAATATATAAGATATATAAGATAATGTGTATATACAAATAACATACACTAAGCGCCAAAATTAACGCACCACCTTAAAAATGGGACATTTTTAATGTCTTATATTTCCTAAACCTGTTGTCCCATTTTAGTGATTTTTTTAATATGTTATAGCTTTATTTTTCAAGAATATCGATGTAATAATATTGTTGCTAAACAGATAAGTGTCATTGTATACCGGGTGTAGCAATGATAGTGTGTTTTTTCCTCAAAGTTTGGAACACTCTGTGGAATATTCTAGCGTATATAAAATATTGAAATTACAACTCAACTGTAACCTTAGGTTATTTTAACATTTTGCTTTTTGATTCATTAGCTTATGTTGGATAATAAAAAAGTTAGGTACTTTAATAACTAGCAACGTTCTTCATCAATACAGGGTGTTTCTAAACAAGTGCGACAAACTTTAAAGGGGTAATTCTGCATGAAAAAATAATGACCCTTTGCTTTATAAACATATGTCCGCAAATGCTTCGTTTCCGAGATACGGGATGTTGAATTTTTTCTTACAAACTGACGATTTATTTATTGCTCTAAAACCGGTTGAGATATATGCAAATGAAATTTGGTAGGTTTTAGAGGTAGTTATTGCGCATTTTTTGACATACAATTAAGAATTTTACATTCACCATTGGCGTGTACATGGGTAATATGACCGGGTAATATGACCCGTATGCACGCCAATGGTGAATATAAAATTCTTAATTGTATGCCAAAAGATGCGCAATAACTACCTCTTAAAACCTACCAAATTTCATTTGCATATCTCAACCGGTTTTAGAGCAATAAATAAATCGTCAGTTTGTAAGAAAAAATTAAACATCCTGTATCTCAGAAACGAAGCATTTGCGGACATATGTTTATAAAGCAAACGGTCATTATTTTTTCATGCAGAATTACCCCTTAAAGTTTGTCGCACTTATTTAGAAACACCCTGTATTGATGAAGAATGTTGCTAGTTATTAAAGTACCTAACTTTTTTATTATCCGACATAAGCGAATGAATCAAAAAGCAAAATGTTAAAATAGCCTAAGGTTACAGTTGAGTTGTAATTTCAATATTTTATATACGCTATAATATTCCACAGGGTGTTCCAAACTTTGAGGAAAAAACACACTATCATTGTTACACCCGGTATACAATGACACTTATCTGTTTAAGAACAATATTATTACATCGATATTCTTGAAGAATAAAGCTATAACATATTAAAAAAATCACGAAAATCGGACAACAGGTTTAGGAAATATCGGACATTAAAAATGTCCCATTTTTAAGGTGGTGCGTTAATTTTGGCGCTTAGTGTATATAGAAATATAAATACATTCACGCACATTCACAAAATGAGACATCGGAAAACATAGTCCTGTCGCCAGGGGGGTACAACGGCCTCCTTAATTCAGATGGACTTACCCAAGTTTTTTTATATATTTTGACCCGTAGAATACGAATTTTTTGGGTAACAGTTGATCCGGATGTCGATAAGATTGTTATAGACAAAGAACTTGAGGAATTACATAACAGTGATTTCTCGCAAAACAAAGCATATTTTTGTATTTTTTGGGTCATTTTAAGCAAAAAATATTCCTACAAGTTTTTTCGTAGAATGCATAGTTTTCGAGATAACCGCGGTTGAACTTTCAAAAAATCGAAAAATTGCAATTTTTGAACCCGAATAACTTTTGATTAAAAAATAAAGTAGCAATTCTGCTTACCGCATTTGAAAGTTTAAGTCAAATTATATCGGTTTTGATTATTTGCATTGCTAAAAATTAATTTTTTTATTGTTAAACTAATCTATAAACACATAGGTTTCCCGTGCCTAATACATGCGTTTTACCGCATGCTACGTAGAAATTGCCTCGCTTGCACTTGTAGCTACTCTACCTACTCGTTCGATTTTAAATGAGAAATCATAGAAAACATCACTCACATACTAGGTGTTTACTACAGTTTACAGCTTTGTTTAACAATAAAATAATAAATTTTTAGCAATGCAAATAATCAAAACCGTTATAATTTGACTTAAACAATGTTCCCGAATTGAATTCTGAGAATATTGAAGATAGGATAAAACAAGACAAAGCCAAAGTCGAGGAAATTATGAAACAAATGGGAAAAGATGAAGCGTTGGAGGATTTAGTGAAGGTTGTTCGAGTAGGAAAGAACACGGGTGGTAAGTCTCGTCCACTTAGAGCTATTTTTTCCAATAATGGTGTTGTTAAGGACATTTTAAGGAGTAAGAAAAGACTACAGAACTCAACAATCAAAATAAATAGTGATCAAACAAATATGCAAAGGGATATGTTCAGTAAAGCTTGGAAAGAATTAAAAGACAGACAAAATAAAGGCGAAAAAGACATTGCCATAAAATACAGAAATGGTGTACCAAAAATTGAATCATTCAAGAAAGAAGGAAAAAACTAATCTCATCCCCATTACAAGTTTATTGTCAGAACGTCGGAGGACTTCGTACAAAAATTCAAGATCTGATTAGTTCTATTTTATGTTCTGATTATGACATTTTTATATTTGTTGAAAGTTGGTTACACGAGGATATTTTAGATAGTGAAATTAAAATACCTTCATATAGAACTTTTAGATGTGATCGTGATAATAGTTATAAGTCAAGAGGAGGAGGTATTTTGATTGTTGTTAAAGACTACATTAAGGTAACTGTGCTGAAACCCTTGTACAAATCTATTGAACAACTTTTTCTTTTATGCTCATTTGGTAAAGAAAATTTTATAATTGGAGGGGTATATATTCCACCAAAATCCGTAGAACAAATATATGAACAACACTGTTTATCAGTCGAAGATATATCCCAAAGGTATAATCATCATAAGACATATATATTCGGAGACTTCAACCTTCCGGAAGCTTCATGGGATAACAATGAATCAGGTGTCTTGGTGAATTGTCCTCAAGGTTCACATGCATTGTACTTAGCTGAATTTTATGGGTACTTGAATTTTTTCCAGATGATTAATATTCCAAATGAAAGAAATGTGTTTTTAGACTTAATATTTACAAATGTTTGTGATTTACAAGTAGCAAAAGCCTCAGATCCGATTTTTAAAAATAGTTATCATCACATAAGTTACACTTACAGTATAGTTTGTGTGAACATCGAGGTAAGTCATTAGAATATACTGAATTTTATCATGATTTTGTAAATGCAGACTATGAAGGTCTCAATAACTATCTTTCAATGATACCTTGGGAAGACCATTTGAATTTGTCAAATGTTGATGATGCTTTAACAGAATTTTACAACATACTTAATATGTCACTATCATTGTTTGTACCGGTGAAAAGATTTAAAACTTCTAGTTATCCAAAATGGTTTGATGCCAACTTGCGTTATTTAGTTGTACAGAAAAAAATTGCTCATAAAAATTATTTAGCTTCCTGTAATCAAGAGGATTATGTGATTTTTTCAGAACTTAGGAGATTGTGTAAGGATCTATCAAATCAATGTTATAACACTTATCTGAATCAAGTAAATCATAATTTATGCAGTAATCCTAAGTACTTTTGGCAGTTTGTAAACAGTAAGAGATCATCAAATGATTTACCAAACAGTATGTACTATGGTAATGCTATAGCAACAAACGGACAACAGATTGCAAACTGTTTCCGTCAATTTTTTTCAACAGTTTATTCGCCACAATCAAATATTAATAACTTGGAAGTAAAGGGAAACAACAATCTTTTTATACCTAATTTTTCAATATCAGTGAAAGATATTTTCAACAACATTTTATCCCTACCCAATAAGTTAAGCAGTGGTCCAGATGGTATTCCCGATTACTTTCTAAAGAACTCTATATATTCACTAACTAATCCTTTATATATTCTTTTTGAGTCATCATTAAAGACATCAGTTTTCCCAACTTTATGGAAGCACTCTTATATCTGTCCAATTTTTAAATCAGGTAATAAACAAGACATAACAAATTATCGAAGCGTTTGTAAACAATCCTCTATACCAAAACTTTTTGATAGACTATTGCACGATCAATTAAAATTTTATTGTAAAGAGCGTCTAATACACAATCAACATGGATTTTCTCAGAATAAATCAACGGTAACAAATTTAGTACTCTTTGAACAAAAAATATTAAACGCGTTGGAGAATAAAAGTCAGATGGATACTATTTATACTGACTTCTCCAAGGCATTTGACAGAGTAGATCATAACATGTTATTGGGAAAATTAAATGCTTTTGGCTTCAGTCATCAATCCTTACAATGGTTCAATAGCTTTTTAAGAGATCGCACACAGCAGGTGAGAGTAGGTTGTTTTAATTCAAATATAATTCATGTGACATCAGGAGTACCCCAAGGAGCTCACTGTTCACCTTTGTTATTTAATATATTTGTGAACGATATATCAGAGTGTTTTAGAAATTGCGATTTCCTGATGTTTGCAGATGATTTGAAATTATTTAAATCCGTAGATTCAAATGTTGATGTAACATTAATTCAAGAAGATTTAGACCGGTTGAGTATTTGGTGTGAGAATAATATTTTGCATTTAAATGTTGCTAAATGCTGTTATATAAGCTTTTATAGAGGTAATAAAAAATATGATACTTCTTACACAATTAATGAAAATGAATTGTCTTATGTTAAAACAATAAAAGACTTAGGAGTCACATTTGATGAGCAGTTGCGTTTTGTGCAACATATAAATAGTGTAACAGTAAATGCATCAAAATCTTTGGGCTTTATCATTCGCAACTGTCTGAGACTATCTGTAGGGGCTTTAAGAACGGTATATTATGCTTTGGTTGTATCTAAAGTGGAATATGCATCTATTGTATGGTCTCCACAATACCAAGCTCATTCTACTACGTTGGAGAGATTGCAGAATAAATTTTTGAGATATTGTGCATACAAATTAAACATACGCATTACTAATCATGATTATACCTATATTTTAAAAACACTCAATATGAATTTATTAAAAACTCGACGAGATAACTCTGATTTGGTATTTGTGTTTAAATTAATAAATGGTTTAATTTGTTGTTCTGAACTTCTCCAATCTATTAATTTATATGTTCCCTCCAGAAGTCTCAGACATGTTGATTTGTTTTATATACCTTTTCATCGGACAAACTATGGTATGCATTCGCCCATTGAGCGAACACTAAAAATTATAAACGAGAATAACTTGGAAATGTTTGGTGTCTCCTTGGCTGGTTTTAAGAATCGGATTAAAAGAGCTTGACAGGTACTTTTTGTTTATTTGAACTGATTTGTGTAATAGATGTAATATGTGTAATCGATAACTATTAATATTTCGTTTTTGTTTAATAAGTATGTAATTAAGATTTATTTTACTCTAGTTTAGTAGATATTACAGAGATTGATTTTATACTGTATGTGTTGTAATGGGGGTAATCCCGTAAATAAATAAATAAATAAATAAATAAACTTTCAAATGCGGTAAGCAGAATTGCTACTTTATTTTTTAATCAAAAGTTATTCGGGTTTAAAATTTACAATTTTTCGATTTTTTGAAAGTTCAACCGCGGATATCTCGAAAACTATGCGTTCTACGAAAAAACTTGTAGGAATATTTTTTGCTTAAAATGACCCAAAAAATACAAAAAGATGTTTTGTTTTGCGAGAAATCGCTGTTATGTAATTCCTCAAGTTCTTTGTCTATAACAATCTTATCGACATCCGGATCAACTGTTACCCAAAAAATTCGTATTCTGCGGGTCAAAATATATAAAAAAAACTTGGGTAAGTCCATCTGAATTAAGGAGGCCGTTGTACCCCCCCCCTGGCGACAGGACTAACATAGTGAGTAATATTCATGTCCATGATACTGCTTTAAAATGATCAAAATATTCACTAACAGAGTAAAAAGCAAATCTCAAAAGATATTTTTCAGAATTACTTTAAATTTATTGATTGTAAGGTTTTTAAAACCCATAGGTAGGACATTATACAGCGTGTCTACTTAAGTTGGAAACATATGGGAAACTTTTTTGTTATTCATTTTACGAAAAAAAGTTATTCTTTATAAAAAGTTCTGCATGCTCTAAAACCTATATGTTAAAGTCAATAGAGTTTTTTTGTGATTTACTCAAACGATATTTGACTGTTCTGATATTACTGGCACCTCTTGTGCTGTAATTATGCAAGTCAGACTGTTTAATTAAAGTATCTGCAGTTTTGTGTGTTTCCACGAGAACACTGTATAGCCATAGTATTGGCAAGGGCATTATTTTATATTTAATAAATAATGGTTTGCACGATTCCAAGTATTCCAATAATGACTGAAGAAGCCAAAATATACTGGAAGATATAACTAAAGCACTAAAGACGACAAAAAAATAACAGCACCAGGATCAGGGAACATAAAAATGGAACTGAAATATGAAGGGAGGGAAGATTGGATCCTTTAAATAAGGGTTGTTCAATAAAATTGAAGAGGGCAGGAGATTCCAGATGAGTGGAATCTATCATAGATGTCCTCCATTTTCAAAAAAGGTAAAAAAGGTCAATAAACAACTATTGGGACCGTGCAAGTTCGGCAAAGTGACCTCTATTTCAACGCTCTGTACTTTTATTCGCGGTTTTAATTATATTGGCCAATTATATTAGTCCTGGTTGCTGGATAATTGTCAAGGCCATAGTCCAAAAAAATAATAAGAAGAAAAATAAGGTGCAGGTTATGTTATGCAAACGTAAACAATTGTATGTAGTAAATAAAATTAGTTATTAAAATGCAGTACTGCAAGCAAAATACAATTAATGGGGAACTTGCACATTTTTTTTTATTACATAATAATGTTCAGTTTTGTATAAAAATGAGATTTCCAAAATTTCCCGCTTCAAAAACTCATAATAACTTAGAAATACAAATTTAAAGTCTTCTTTATTTTAAAGTAGTTCAGACGGCCCGTGACGTCACATAGTTTTACATTAGTTTTTTATATGGTTATATCAGTGATGTGGGAGGGTTATATGTAAGTATATTCTTCTTCTTCTTCTTTAGTTTATTGGCCTCCACCTACTTGGGTATTTGGCCACAGCATCGTCGCGAAATATGGGAAAATATTTATATTGTAATGACATTTTTTGATCACTATACTTAATAGGAAGTGTGTACCTACTAAGTTTTATCGTTAAATACTTATGAGAATAATAATCAGAATAAAATCACAGTATAAAATTAGTAGGTATAATGGGAGTATAATGTACATAATATATGTACTTACTTATCTGCTTTAACTCCCCGAACTTCTCCGACGGAAAAATTTTCACTCTTTTGAAAATATGTAGCCACCATACACATATCAACTATACGCTGTGAGCTCGTACGTAGAGGGGATATTTACAAATTCGCGAACGCCAGTAGTGACAAGTTTGTAAACGTTTACCGGAAATTTGACATAAATGTCAAAGTGATTAATTTAAAATTAAAATTAAAAACATTAATTATAAACAATATTAGTTGGTCAAAGCTGTGGTATATATTTTTACCTTAAATATACTTACGTTTTAAATACTGAATTTAAGTTTTTTTAATGTTCCGTAATATCTAATTATAAATAATCTATTATAATCTTAGCGCCATCTACACGATTATTGTCAAAGTATCCGAAGTAAGAAATTTATATTTTATCAATAGAACGTCAAAATGATTAGAAAAATCTTTAAAAAATCCATTACAATTTAATTACTTTTTTGCGTTGTAAATATTAAGCGATAACAATTAAATAATAAATTTAAAAATTACCAGTAAAAGTTGAATTAGTAACCGCTAGGAGCGACACCAGCGAAGCTCAGAGCGTATAGGTAAGTTATCAGACTGCCCTTTACAAAAACCCTCTTCGGTCATTTTAAAAAATATATCTTAAAAACACTCAAATATATCAGAAATATAAATTATCAAATATATTTATAAAACTTAGTGTCAGTGTCAAAACGAATGCCAAACCTATGAGGGAACTTACACATTTTTTTATTACGTAATATTATTCAGTTTCCTTTAAAAATAATATTTCCAAACTTTCACGCGGTAAAACCTCAATAACTTAGAAGATAATTTAAAATCTATATATTTTTTTCTGTTTTCTGGCCTTGGTTTAGAAGAACCCTTAGCCAATGTAAAATAGTTCAAACGATCAAAAACGCTTGTGACGTTACATAACTGTATTTTCTACTGACGTTTATAGTGTCTAATTTAAAATTATATACAATTTTGTTTACTTTGTTGGTGCAGAATGTACATGCACAACTATATGACGTCACTATGCGTTTTGGACCACCTGTTTTAATTTGAATTTTTAATCGTCTTTAGGGGCCAAACGAAAGACAAACAAAACTTTTTTTATCTTTGATACATGTTTTAAATTATGTTCTGTTGTGATTTATAACATTTTTTTCGAATTTAAAAATTTATGCAAGTTCCCTATTAAATTTACCTTTATATAATAATTGCATATCATATCAATATTGTGGAGCAATATATAATTTTTCTGCTTCAATGACAGAAGGTATGAAATATACGTCAATTTGACAATTTCAATTTACAATATGAATTATTTAAGATAGTTGCAATATTTCTCCGTGACTCGCGGACAGTCGTTTCTCGTTTCCCTTCCAAGTACTTGCACACCGCGAATAGAGGGATCAGTGTAATGCCTTAATATCAAGAATCTTTTCTAGAGTTATAAAAGAAAAAATAGAGCAGCATATAGACCATTATGATGAAGAACAAGCCAGATTCCGAAAGGCCAGATTCCGAAAAGCCAGATCATGTCTAGATAATATATTCTTCATGAGAAGAGTGACAGAAAAGGACAACGAGGAAAATATTGAAAGACACATGACCTTTATCAACTTGGAGAAAGCATATAATAAGATAGTGTGTCCAGGAAACAACTGTGAAGAATGAAGATGATGAAGAAGCAAATGAGCAAAATACACAATAGAGAGAAATGGGTGAATATAACACAAAGACTATAAAGAAACACAGGTGCAAATAAAGTGAGGCAGAGAAATTAATAACAAAAAAATTTACCGCAACAAAAGGCCTCAAACAGGGATGTGGTTCCCCTAAACTTTTTAACATACATGTTTTTGAAAAGATGGAACAGAAAATGTGGAACAATGGGCTACTACTTTTTGCAGATAAGGATAAGGAAATGATATGGAAACATGATAAGGAAATTAAAGGAAGGGTATAAGCAATAAGGACTCAAGTTTAGAAGAGACTATTAAGAGTTGTAAGACTTTTACTAAGTATTTCGGGTCAATTATGAACTGAGATGATACTTGTATTTAATCAAAGAAAAAAAAAGTATCTTTCAGAGCATAGTGCCGAATATTATCCTATATGGATATCCCAGTAGTGTGAATTTAAAACATGTTTTTCGTCTTGGCAAAAAAACTAATGTAGTCAATGCTAAGCCTAGGTTAATCAAAGTAGTATTAAACTCTGAAACAGAAGTGCTTAATATTTTGAAAAATAAAAATAAAGTTGATAAGACTGTGTTAGGTAATTTACAGATAAAATCTGACTTAACTAAACTTCAACGTGATTATCTTTTGAAAGTAAGAACTGAGTTAACTAGTAGGGTTGCGAATGGTGAGACTAACTTAACAATTAGGTATATTAAGGGGGTACCCAAAATAATGGCAGCAAAAAACTCACAACTTCCAATACAGTAAACCAACAGCTTTCTTATTGTAATAATGTAAATAGTATTTATCAGAGTATACCTGTTAATACGGATATTATATATGTAAATGCTCAAAGTATAATTGGTAATTATGATCAAATATGTCAAAGTTTACTTTGCTATAATCCTAAAGTGTTGCTACTTAGCGAAACTAGAACAACTTCTGATGTTGAAGAGAAGGAAATTTACATTGAAAAATACAAATGCATTCGATGTGATTCAACTAGTCGCCATACTGGCGGAGTCTTAATATATATTCAAAGTAGTTATGAGTATTCTGTTGTGAAAACTTTTGTTCTGAACAAAAACTATTGGTGCAAGGTTGTTAAAATTAACTTTTTATCATCTATTTGGTTGGTGGGTTGTCTCTATCATTCACCTTCAAGTTCTGATGCTAAGTTCTTGGATGATTTTGAAAATATGTGTGATTGTATTATTGCTAGGAATTACAATTTTGTATTAATCGGTGACTTTAATTTGAATTTTTTTGCTGATACTTTTTATGTTAGGAAGGTTAAAAACCTATTATCAAACTATGGTATAAGACAGGTAATAAACAAACCAACACGCATAACAAATACAAGTAAAACGTTAGTTGATTATGTACTTACAAATGAGGATCAAATCACATCCAACGTTCATGATTCTCCTAAAATTAGTGATCACTCAGTAATATCAGTAAATCTTAATAATACGAAATCCACATCTAATATGATTATTAAACAATATAGAAATTTAAATGAAAAAAATTATTTGAAAATAAAAACTAACTTAATTTCATATAACTGGAATTTGGATTCTACTGATGTGGATGTTATCTACCAACAAATACATGAAAATTGTAAAATTGAAATTGATAATAATGCACCTATTCAGACTTGTAAACATAATCCTAAATTACCATGGTTTGATAATGAGGTTTATAAAAAAATTAAAATTCGTGATGATGCATATAAGAGTTTCAAATCATGTGGTCATGAAACACAAAAACAAGTTATGTGGAATAATTTCAAAAAACATAGAAATGATGTAGTTAGTACTTTAAAGTCCAAAAAATCTGTATACTATTATAATCAAATAGATAATTATAGATCAAATCCTAAAAAAATGTGGAAGACACTAAAAAAATTGGTCAATACAAATACAAAAGATACACCTAAATGTGTTCAATTTCGATGTAACATCACTGGTGAAATAGCCGTTAAAAGAGACAGTATGGACATATCTATGGGTTTTAATGAATATTTTGTTGAGAGTATTTCTAGTATTGTAAGTCATGCAGATTTTTTTAATGATTGGATAAATGTAAATTGTAATCTTTATTTGCCATTTGACAATTTTGTACAATTAACTTTGAAAGAGTTAGGTTCATTTATGAATGTGTTAGATAATAAATATTCTAACTATGAAATTTTAAATGGTAGAACGTTAAAGGAAATTTATGAGACAATTGGTCACATCATACTAAACTTAATTAATATGTCACTGGATGCTGGTAAGGTGCCAAATCAGCTTAAAACTAGTACAATTATTCCTATCCAAAAGATCAGTAATACAAATAAGGCTGAGGAATTTAGACCTATTAATACATTACCGACAATTGAGAAACTCCTGGAGCTAGTTGTTTATGAGCAATTAATGGAACATGTAAAAAGGAATTCAATTTTAATAGAAAATCAATCTGGGTTTAGAAAGAACCATTCTTGTGAAACTGCATTACAACTAACAATCTGCAAGCTAAAGAATGATATAAAAGATGGTAAATATACTATTGGAGTTTTTTTGGATCTGAAAAGAGCTTTTGAAACCATTGATAGAAACATTTTATTAGCTAAAATTGAACAATATGGAGTTTCCGGTAAGGTTTTAAGTTGGTTTGAAGATTATCTAAGCAATCGCAGGCAAAAAGTATGTTTTAATAATACAGTATCGACTGAGAAAGACATTTTGGTAGGGGTACCTCAAGGTAGTGTCCTTGGACCACTCCTCTTCATACTGTATATAAATGATATAGATTTGTTTTTGGATTGTGAATTTATCAATCTTTTTGCTGATGATACTTTGATAGCATGTAGTGATGTTAAGTTAGAGAATGCTGTAGAGAAGATGAACAGAACACTTGATTGAGTTAATAAATACCTCAACATGAATAAATTAAAACTAAATATTGATAAAACCAAAGCTGTTATTTTTACTACTAAATATAAGTATAGTTTAATAAATTTAAATCTGATTAATTTACACATTAACAATGAAGAGATCAAAATTGTAAAAACGGCAAAATATTTAGGTTTTCAGCTTGATAACGTGCTGTCATTTGATGGACATTTTGACTATATAAGTAAAAAAATTTCAAAAAAATTGTACTTTTTCACCAGAATAGCTCAAAATCTGTCTACTGAGACTAAAGTAACTGTATATAATACAATAATACAGCCACACTTTGATTACTGTGCATCGATTGTATATTTATTCAGTCTTAATAAAATTAGTCAGTTACAAAAACTTCAAAATAGAGGGATGCGCATCATATTAAGAACTAGTAGAATAACGCCAATATTGATTATGTTAAAATCACTTGAATGGTTGTCAGTTCGTCAACGTTTGCATTACCTAACCATGGTTTTTGTGTATAAAATATTGAACTCGTTGGCTCCATCTTACTTTCAAAGAGATGTACATGATTATAATACAAGGGGTACAAATAATCTACATATTGTTGAGTTTAAAAATAGCTTTATGATTAATTCTTTAATTTGCAAAGGGTTTAGAGAATATAATGAACTACCTCTCGATTTAAGAACTTGTAGAAACATTAATACATTCAAGTACAGTTTAAAAAAATATATTATAGAGAATAGGATGTGTTGAATGTATTTGTGTTGCCTTGTATGTATACTTATTGTGCTTACATTAATCGAATTGGTATTTTATTCAAATGTTTGTGGCTTTCGATATTGACATTTTAATTAGTTTCAGTTTTTTACTTTTTAAATTTTAAATTATCAAATGTTTGTGGTTTTAGGTATTGACATTTTAAATTAGTTTTAGTTTTTTACTTTTTAAATTATGTCATGGACTATATCAATACTTGTATTGTTTTGACTATATGTACTTTAGCATGTTTATATTAGGTTATCCTATTTCAAATAAAGTATTATATATATTATATGGAGTGGAAGTATGGTCAACGACAATGACAACAACAATGTTAAATAAAATAAGAACAAAGGAAATATGGAACAGAATGGAAGTAGAATGCTCAATTACAAAAAAAGTTGGAAAACAGAACCCTGCAGTGGTACGGACATGTTCAAAGAATGCCAGAGCACAGGTGGACGAAAAGAATATTGGACTAGGTCCAGGAAGAAAACGGAGACACCTGCTGTGAGATGGAAACCGTACGCTGTACATAGGATATGCTATGTATAATGCTGTGAAATAGAGTGCCGTGGAGGATGAAAACGGCGACTCATAATGTGAAAAAGCCGAAGAAGAGAAGAGAAAACTAAATGAAATAGGTCGCTATTTTCTTACCTAACATAAGACCCATTACTTCCATGGGTACTCCAGCTCGGCCGTGCTTCAACATTTTTAATAGTGCTAAGGAGGATATGTATACTTGTTCGGCAGTATCCACAACAGGAGCATCAGAAGGCGGCGGTGCCTGAGTTAAACCTGGCATTCCACCTCCTAGTCGAAGAAGTCTATCCATTTTATTGTTTAACAAATTAATGAAACTAATAAATAAGTTATTCTTGTTGGAAAATCACTCTGTTGTTTTGTTAATTCACTAAAAACGAAAATTCGTTACCTACAAGTTTTACAAAAACAACCGTGAGTATGACTTTTAGTTTTCGTTCTTACAAGTCATCTGTCAAAGTCAATGTTAAACGTCATCTCTTTGCATGCCTTGCGTGCGTTGCGTGTACTCGTGTACACCTAGACAAGGAACTTTCCTTGTCTAAGGTGTACACTCCGAGAGAGCAACACATTTACGGGAGAGATTAAATATCCAGCACGCAACCGCGCTGTTGCCAGATTTACATAGCGGGAATTTTAAAATTTCTAATGCGAATTGGTTTAAAATTTGACATCCGAATCTTAACCTTACTTTTGTGATTATTTATTTACAAATATTATGTAAATAAATTGAAACAAGTATTGTATGTACTGTGTTATAATTTAAAACGCTTAATTATGTTAGTCTTAAAAAAATTAAGCTCAAAAGAGATATACTTGTTTACAGTGCAAATTAATGGCAATAGGGATTTACGATTTCATTTGCAGGAAAAACATGGGCAACCTACCCAGTTGGTAAAATTTCAATTCAAAAACTCTTTAGGTAGGTATGGAATAACTTCCACATTATTATTTATTTTTTAAGTATTAAGGTTGATGTTGATATCAAAGGTAGTTTTATGTAGGTAGATACTAGATAAAAGTAAGCTATAAGTAGTATAACCACAGTATAGGAGGAATTCCTCCTATACTGTGATATAACCAAGGAATATAGACTGGTATAACTTCCCATGTAATAATCTGTTGTTTTTGTAGATTTTACTGTGTGGATGGCACAGGAAGAGAAACAAAATAATATTCAGTACTGCAGTCACAGGAGTACAAAAACATGAAGCATCTTATTATGTATGTATGCCATTCTCAAACAATAATTATTGTACAAAACAAGATAAAGATAGAGACACAGCTTTAAAATCCCAAGGATCCTGCGAAAAGAAAAGTGAAAATGTTGTCTCAATTAATGTAGTATAGATAGACATTTTTCTTTATTTTAGTATTAAATAATTATTTAAAATATTAATATGTAATAGTTTTAATAGTATTAATATGTATTGTATGAATAATTCCCATCATGTATCTGCTAGCTACAGCAACAAAATAAATAAAAATGAAAAAACATTTCAGTGACGTAGCACCTTTACTTTACCTGGCGGCGAGGTGAGTTATTAGGTAAATTCTATTTTCTTACATAATATACTTAAAAATTAATGGTGGTATTATTATGGTTTATATTGAAAGCCAAAGCAATTAAAATAATTTTTTGTGTTAATTATTTAACACATTCACAGACACGACTGCATATTAAGTCATTTACTCCATAAGAAGACGTGGCTACAGGCGAAGCGTGTCCGTAAAGGTGTTAATAATAATATTTTTACATCTATTGTGTTACACATACATTTTACTATTAAAGACAATTATGAAAATGTCAAAAACGCCCACAAAGTGGCTTTAAGTTTTATTACACAGTATGTGGACTTCAAATAGGACGATTATGTTAAGTATGAGCAGAACAAAGACTAACAATTAATGTTTTATTGTCATAGGTTGCCTTTTTTCATTATATTTAATGCATCTTTCTTTAAAATTCAGTAATCTATATATTTCAAATCCTCTAACTGACCAGCCAACAGAGTGAAGTCTAAATGACATGTTTTTTTTTAGTCTTAATTGGTAGGAGACGTAAACATGACCAAAATATGATGTCAGGTTTAATGACCAATTTGCCATCAATACATCACATCTAACTTGAATGACATTAAATTGAGCAATTAGTGACAACGTTTTATTGTGGTAATTTTGTGACGTAAGACATATAAATGACGTCCAGGGCCGTCTTAAGCACACACAGCGCCGGGGTGCAATACTCATCTTTGCGCCCCCTTTGGTCAGAAGATTATATAGGTTATAGTTACGGTAAAATTAAAACTAATTAAACTACATTAAAAAAACGTGGTTTCAGTATGCAAACAAGATCAATTTTATAACACATTTCAAAGTCAATTTTTCTAGCTTTTAATTTGGCAAAAGTTTTTATTACTTCGGTGGTATCTATTTTTACTTGCTTTTCTATACAGTATTATATTAAAGCCGGGTTTGTTAATCTGTCTTGGGCCATTGTTAAGTGCAGATAAGTTTTGATCAATTTAAGTTTAGAAAAAGACCTTTTACATTCAGCTACTGTTACTGGAAGTGTTAAATATATCCTTAGACACCTAGAAAATTTGGGAAAACACAGAGTAAATTATTAGAATATATAAATATAACTGATAATATCGAGTGGGGTTACGTCTTTATTTATAAAAAATATTGGTAAGAAATCCTAATTCATTCTCATTTCATGCGCTAGTTTTTTTTTTCAATTTAAACCTTGCGTTGTTTTTAAGTTTTCTTCGGAGTTGCTCCAACTCAATACATTTTCCAGGAAAAAAAAATTATAATTATGTTTGGTCAACATTTCAAATCTTTCACTTAATTTTGCAATGACAATGTCCAATAAATAATAATAAGTTCACTTTAAAATTTTGTTTCGAGTCTAAAAGAGGCTCGTCTGCAGCCTCGTAATTGAGATTGATATGTATTTTTCGGGGACATGGACGAACAGTTTCAGAAAATTTAGTTTCGCAATCTATTAGTTCTTTAACAATTATTGATACTGAGTCAATTAATATCTGCTCAAACGCAGTGTCAGTGTGGTTATTGACAGGGCTAGATTTACATATGGGCTGAATAGGCTATAACCCAGGGCGGCAGAATTAAGGGGGCGGCAAATTTTGGTAAAAAAGGAAAAAATGCGGTGGGGAAGGCGGCAAATTGTGGATAGCCCAGGGACAGCAAACTTTCAAATCCTCCTCTGGTTATTGGCTAAATCTTTATTGACTTGATCAAGCATCTTGACAGCTTCGGAAATAATAATATCGCTCGTTTGCAAAGTTTTGTTGATAATAATATTAAACCTTTGCTAAAATATTGTACCATGTCACGACAGAGCCGATAAACTTTAAGTTCTTCAATTTTGTCATCAATCGGCTTGCGATGTTTCTTGTGTCATTGTCGTAGTTGTTCTTGTCAACAATTGAGGATAATACATCGTAAATTTTCCCCATGTTAAAACGAAGTATTTTTAATGAGTCAATTCTACTCTCAACATCGCGTCTTTGAAAGCGCTTTTAATGTAAAAGTGGGTATCTTATTCATTATGACATTCAACCGTAATGTTGATGAAGAAAAAAAAACATAAATTTCTTGAACAATTGAAAAAACAAATTATCTCCAATGAGCATTTAACAGCATAATTTTAGCACTAAATTAAGACTTTGAGCTGCACAAAGAACATAAGAGCAAAAGGATTAATCTAAGGCTAAACATTTTTTTGAAGACCCATATTTTTTCCTCTGATATTTATCATACCCTTGGTGTCGTAAATTATCTAAATCAATATTCATTAATTTCAAACATTCTAACAAATAATTTGCTAATCGTTGTTCGGTAGTATCAGTAACCGGTAAAAAAACTGACTAACTTCGGCCATCATAAAAGATTCTACCGCTACCTTTAAAAATTACGACTACATAGTAATGCGGCGCTTTTACATACATAATATCTCCGCAAAACCGAAATAATTATACTTTTGTCAGCAGAATCGGAACTTTGCTCCTAATGTAAATGGCTTTCATATTTCATTTTCATATCGTAGGTGTAGTAAGCATTAATGCCTTTTGTAAAAAATACCGAAAGTGCACTTGTATAATTTTGTTATTTGTAGTTTTTTGAAGGACAAGAAGCGCAAGTTTGAGCCTAGCAAGAGTTCGGCTTGCGCCCCTTGGACTTGGCGCCCGGGTGCTTCGCACCCCTTGCACCCCCGGGTTAAGACGGCCCTGATGACGTCTTTAGGATGACATTTTGAACATAGAAAGACATCTTTATGACATGTATTTACGTCATATTCAATTGACATCTGTATTACATCAAGCTAGTTTTTGGGTGTACACAACTAAACAACAGTTTTTTGATTGATAGGTTTATTTCGTTAAATCAAAACTTAAATGAATATAATTAAAATAAGATAAGAATAACAAATATGATTTGCTACCTACAAATGTGTTAGGGTTAAAAAATACGTAAAACATGACATTACACACTTTGACCTAAATCTAAACTAAAAAGTTATTATTGTTATAATCGGACTTAAAAATATAGTAACAAAATTTATGAACAGGTTTAAGACTGTTCAATAAAGTAATTCCTAGCTATAAAAATAGTTTTTACTTATTATATATCGATACATTTTTGGCAAAGTAACGTAAGTGACATTTTTGGGGAAAAACATGTTTTTCCATTAAACTAACACTATTATTGTTTAGAAGTTACTGCCAAAGTGTAGTAGGCCTAGAATTACTTTAAACATAATATATATGTATAGGCTTACTACACTTTGGCAGTACCTTCTGAACAATAATAGCGTTAGTTTAATGGAAAAACATGATTTTCAAAAATGTCACTTACGCTACTTTGCCAAAAATGTATCGATATGTCGTATACAAAAGAAGTAATTAAATTCTTATAAATATATTTCCGAAAACATTTGTATCCTGTGCCGCATATGGTTGATTTATTAATTTACATTATAAAAATAAAATAAGTACATAATTAAGATATTTAATACAAACAAGACAGTTCGAGAATTAATTACTAGACTAGATTACCTAGAGAAAGAGGAGAGAAATATGATTATGTCATCATAACAGGTTTGGATATAGACACTGAGGAACCGGAAGTGTTAAAATTGTCTATGGGAAAAATGATAAACTTTACAGATACAAGTAGAGATTAAATCAGCTCTTAAGATAGAAGAGAGAACATCTCTGCATTTCGTGTACTAATCAAATACATACTAATATATCTAAAAATATTTAAACTGATTGTTGTGCAGGAATATTACAATACATACAAGTAAAATATTTTAAAACACATTATGGGCATATTCAAAAATGTAAGTAAAATATTTACATATACACAATATAATTTAAAACAAAAATGTTACCACTAATCCATTTTTTAAATATTATTGAGAGTTGATTTACTTACAAGAAAAGATAACACGATCATTAAACACTCCTATGACGTTGATTTGAAAGATGGATGTAGGCACAAAGATGACGCAACCAGTGTTCATTTGTGGGTAAGTGAATGCTTACAGACCGGGTTATGTCCAATATTATTTTACAAACAACAGGGCATACTAATTGAATCGTTTATTTCAGAAAGAGGTCAAGTGACAAATCTTGACAAAATGATTGCAAAAAATTAATTTTTTTTCTTAAACAATTTAACAAGATACATTTTTAAAAAATACAACATTTTTTGACAAATACTCCAGGTTGCTAGGTAGAATTTTTATTTTATAAAGTGATTGTTTGTTGAATGTAAACAGTGTGTAAACTTGATTTTCTCAAAAGTGGATACTTGTGACTTGACCCCTTTCTGAAATAAACGATTCAATTATTGATAATCCTCCCGAATTAAACAATAATGATTTTTGTCTTATGTGTTTCCATGAATGCTGTGCAAAAGGAAATATTAATTAAGTTTGGTAAATCGCTTATCGCAATTGATGAAACTCATGGGCTCATTTCTTATGACATTGAACTTATGATAGTATGGATTTCCCATTGCTTTCTTATGTTCAAATACAAAAGATACTTTTATTTACCAACTTTTTTTGAAAAAATACATGAGTGTGCTGGTATTATATAGTCAAATGTTTTCATATCAGACATAACTAACACTTTTTACAATGCCTGAATGTAATGGGTTCTGTTCCTAATAGACTGTTATGTCCCTGGTACATAGACAGGGCATGGCAAGTAAATCTTAATGAAATATCTGATTCTGAAAAAATCCTATGTATACAAGACATTGAAAGAGCTGCAATACATGTTAGATTTAGATATGAGTATTAATAGGTGTTTGGGTAAAATTCTAAATGATGCAGATACATACAATTTTGGTAAGTATTGTAATACTGTAATAACTTCCAACAATGCACCTATTGTTATAGGAAGGGTTATGGAATTAAAATACCAATAATATGGCCATTGAAAATCAGTTGTTATTGTTTTTAAGGAATAAAACTGTTGAAAGGGTTATAAAGCTTAAAAAAGGTAAACCTGTTGAATGCTCCATAACATCTAGATACCGAGCTGTATTAGCTTGCTATTTTACAAGATAATAATGTGTTTATACTAAAAGAAAAAAAACTGAATACCTTGTTCAAACACAAAAATACTTGCTGCTCTAAAAAACTAAATGCAATGTCTGCAATATATGTATACATTCATTTAGTTGTTCCTGTATAGATTATTCAATAAAAAATAGCATATATAAACACATTCATTATATAGCAATGCAAGATACTGCAGATCGCATTCAACCTAAAGACTTTTCATTTTCTAAAAACTAAACGATGTCAGGTGATGTTGAACAGCTGTTTTCTTATATCTCTACTATGTACTCCTGTGACTGCAGTACTGAATATTATTTTGTGTCTCTTCCTGTGCCATCCAGACAGTAAAATCTACAAAAACATAACAGGTGACTACATGGGAAGTTATACTACTCATAGCTTACTTGTATGCGCCATTCCACAAATATACGTCTGTTCCAGACCATCGCAACAACGAATATTTTAATGTGCAACATAAGAAGTATGAAGGTAAATGGCTCTAAAAATTATTCCAATAAACAAGAATGGAATTTGCAATTTAGTTTAGTACTTCTTATGTTGCACACTAAAATATTCGTTGTCGTGATGGTCTGGAACAGACGTATGTTCGTGGAATGGCCTCTATCTAGTATCTACCTACATAAAACTACCTTTGAAATCTAACTTTTTGATATCAACATCAACCTTAATACTTAAAAAATAAATAATAATGCGGAAGTTACCCATACTTGCCTAAAGAGTTTCTGAATTGCAATTTTACCAACTGGGTAGGTTGCCCATGTTTTTCCTGCAAATGAAATCCTAAATCCCTATTTCCATTAAAAAAATCATTTGCACTGTAAACAAGTGTATTTTTTGAGCTTAATTTTTTTTAAAGACTAACATAATTAAGAGTTTTAAATTATAGCACAGTAGGTACATACAATACTTGTTTGAATTTATTTACATATTTGTAAATAAATAATCACAAAAGTAAGGTTAAGATTCGGATTCGAGAAAACACAACTATCAAATTTTAAACCAACTCGCATTAGAAATTTTAAAATTCCCGCTAAAAGAAAAGATGTAAATCTGGCAACAGCGCGGTTGCGTGCTGGATATTTAGGGCCGGTACTTTATGTCCCGGTTAAACCTCGGTTAGCTAACCGGGGTTTAATCGGGACAGAAAAGTACCCCATAGGGCCTCTTGCGTTGTAATAAAAGCAATTATAATTATTATTATAATTATTTATGAATATAATAATAAGTATAATTGCGTTTATGTCTATGTTTTGCATATATTTATGTCCCGATTAAACCTCGGTTAACTAACCGGCTGTTAACGGAGACATAAAGTACCGGCCCTTAATCTCTCCCCACATTTACCCAACCACGTAACACACGCCCAGAACATTGAAATTTGGCAACGTGCTTAGAGGTCCTATAAAATTTGTATGTGTGTGTTTACATATAGTATTTTTACTACAAAAGCGATATTACGTAGGTCAAAATTTTTGACGTAAGAGAACTGTCAAAACATTAAAATGTGACTTTTCATTATTGCCATGTTTATAATAAACATGGCAATAATGAAAAGTCACATTCTAATGTTTTGACAGTTCTCTTACATCAAAAATTTTGACGTTTATTTATAATAAACATGGCAATAATGAAAAGTCACATTCTAATGTTTTGACAGTTCTCTTACGTCAAAAATTTTGACCTACGTAATATCGCTTTTGTAGTAAAAATACTATACATAAATATTTGTATGCATTTTTATTAAAAACATTTACAAGAAAAATAATTTCTCTTAGAGAAAGTGCTGTTCCAAAAATATTTCCAGAACTTTCAAAATATTTACCAAAGCAAGAAGATGGTGATAATACGAAAAGACCCACGAAGAGGAGGTAATTAATTATAAATAGCGGACAACAATAACAAGACCAATGACCAAAGTTATTTAATAGTGGACTTTTGTAGTTTGAGTGACAATTTTATTTTAAGTGTTATTATCTAGTGAACTGAAGTTACATTAAAACAAAGTGCACAAAAAAAGAAAAATATTTTTGAAATTGTGGACCGTGACGTCGAATAAATGTCAAATAAAAGCAATGTGATTGATATGACTAACAAGTAACAAGGATTGTGTCTTTAGAAAAAATGTGCAGATAGCAGATGATTGTTAAAATAAAATAAAATTAAAAACGATTACACAAATCACGTGTATAAACCATAGAGGTATATATTAACATAGAGTGAGCCTACTTTCCGCGCTTCCTGACGACAAGATCTCATGGACTGGTTTGAGGCATCTCTTTCTAACACATTGTATCGAGAATCTGTGATGACATTCAGTATGAGTATAGTCACGGAAGGGAAGGACAACTATAGCAGCTTTACTATGCGTAAGAGTGAAACAGCACTAATCCAAATAAAAAAGATGGTGTCGTCAGCTCTCTCTGAATGACACTCTCTCTATGCTAATATATAACTCTATGGTATAAACAATTCACAGACGTCAAACTTTTACTTTGTTTGGAAACCTTTTTGACGTTTGACGTCACACGGTCCATTTGTCTATAAATTGGCCTTCTATTTGACAGCTTGACAGTGTCGCCACATCTAATACGACGGTAGTTCAAATGGTTCAAATATAGACGGCCATGACCCAAAATTCACTTTATTTAATACTTTTTGAAATGTATTTTTTGTTGCATAAGTTAAATCAATAATATCATATTATATTTAAATATTCAAACTTAAATATTCATTTACAATGAATAACGTTGAAACTATATTGCAGTTAATTTAAACTCTTTAAATAAGTGCTTCATAATAGACGGAGAGGCAGCGCTGAAAAATCTCTTTGAATTTACTAAAGCTAAATTTTTCACAGTTGATTACTGTGATTGTGTAGAGAAACATACTGCGGTCGGTCAAGCGAAACGTAGAACAGGGTTACTGAGAGGGTATCAAAGTTGCTTTCCTACGAAGGTAATTAAATCCATTTACTAAGGCTGAAAATCAGTACACACATTCTAAATTGAATATAAATAGAAGTCATTATAGTCGGTCAGCTGTATGACGGGACAGAGCCGGTCGGTCGGCCCCAATGAATATACAGAGTTATTTACTATATTTTGACCCCCTTGTAAACTGCTTTATTTACAGAATTAGAAAAAAATGTAAAGTACAAAAGTTATTCGATTTTTTAATTATGATTTTTTGACATATATATCGTACTAGTGACGTCATCCATCTGGGCGTGATGACGTAATCGACTATTTTTTTAAATGGGAATAGGGGTCGTGTGCTAGCTCATTTGAAAGGTTATTCAATTCTCTATACAGTACTATAAACATTAAGATCATTATTTATACAGGGTGTCCAAAAAAAAAATTTTTAATTATTAATTAAACAATTAATTTAATTAAATTTTTTTTTACACCCTGTATAATTAATCATGTTAATGTTTATATTACTGAATAGGGAAATAACCTTTCAAATGAGCTAGTACTCGACACCTATTCCCATTTAAAAAATAGTCGATTACGTCATCACGCCCAAATGGATGACGTCACTAGTACGATATATATGTCAAAAAATCATAATTTAAAAATCCAATATCTTTTGTATTTTACATCTTTTTTTAATTCTGTAAATAAAGCACTTTACAAGGGGGTCAAAATATAATGAATGATCCTGTACATTCACTGGGGCCGACGGACCGGCTCTGTCCCGTCATACAGCTGGCTGACCGACTATAATAACTTTTATTTATATTTAATTTAGAATGTGTGTACCGATTTTCAACCTTAGTAAATGGATTTAATTACCTTCGCAGGAAAGCAACTTTGATACCCTCTCACGTAGGGAAACTGTTCTACGTTTTGCTTGACCGACCGCAGTATATGTTTATCTACACTCTACACAATCACAGTAATCAACTGTGAAAAATCTAGCTTTAGTAAATTCAAAGAGATTTTTCAACGCTGCCTCTTGGACTATAATAATTGTCAAAATTCAATACTGTTACTGATTTAATTTGAAGAAATCCGCAACAATACAAATATAAACTATTTCAAAATATAATTAAACTGCATTTCTCATTTATATTTACGATAGGAAAAGAATATTATTTTAATTGAATATAACATGTACTCTATTTTATTGTTCAGTACAATTTAATCGTATTTTTTTTGTTTAACACATTTTACATAATTTTAAATTAGATATATATTAAAAAATTGAATCATCTCAAATGAAATATTACTCATAAATCCTTCTCAAATTCCTTATGAGACGACAATGAAAACTTTCCCTTTTCTAAGTTGTTACGTCCCATCTTTAACAGAGCAAAAATATTCTTCCGTTATCAAACCTTTTCTCTTCTTTAATGCGATAGTAACAGAGAAAGATATAGTGGTGCAACTGATAGTTGATAGTTGTTCTTGCAATCTTTGTAACAGATAACAGAAACTTTGTTGTTACGCAAAGTTGAATACCCTACCACTCTTCTTTTGCTCATTCATTATGTTATTTGTGGTTTGTCTTAATTATTTAGAAAATTTTGTCGATTGATTAGTCATTCATTATGTGAATTCCAAGATATTGTAACAATTTTTTAAATACAAGAAAGTGTTATAACTTAAAACGACAAAATAAGCAAGGACTGATTCAAAATGGGTAAGTATTTTGGCAACTGAATAATGTTTACTAAGAAAAATTGAATTTGTTGTAACCTTTATCTTATCACCTACCTGTATGTTATTAATAAGATAAGATTTAATATGTATCACTCTCATTAATCCAACTATTAGTCATGAATTGAATATCATAACCCAATAGTTGCAATGGCTAGACAAAGGCAATATAACCAGAATTTTGAAATGCAACAAAGAGGATTATTAGAAACTAATTTAGATAGAGAAATATCAGCATCAAAAGTTAGTGTATATTCTGTCCAGTCAATTCTTGAATCAGATGTGGATGAAGATAACTTCAGAAGTAAGATTGTAAATATGTCAATGTGTGATTAATATTGTTGAAAATCTGGAATTATTATTGTCTCCTTCCTGCTTTCTTATAATAATCAAAATATATACAGTGGCTCCCAGCTTAAATGATACAGTTGCTCAATAAAACTATCTTGTGTCAGTGGCTCAATATTTATTTGAAAAAAATTAAGTATGGTTTGTTTAGCAGTAAATGGGTGACTGCAATTAGTGCGGTCGTAAATATTATTAAATTTATCTGACCTGGCCCATTGTTAAGACCCACCCGGACGATAAGCAACCGAGGTAGACAGAGTTGGTTTTTTGACAATTAACACTGACTAGACGGTATTCTATAATAAAGCAAAGAATCCACAAAATTTACAATAATTATGACAACAAAAATAAAAAAACAGATGTAAAATATTTTGCTTTGCCTTATATACCCGAAATTAATGTTTTCAAATAAGTTTTAAAATAAATTAAATCTATTTTAATTGCTAGTTATTTTAATTGTAGTTAACAAACATTCAAACATATTTAAATTTTACCTGAAACCGGGCCTTTTATACTACTGAAGTACCAGTACAAGTATTGACCATTGAAGTCAACCATTTACTGCTAAATGTACCATACATACTGAAATTAAATTACTATAGGTTTGTTCCAACATGACTGGAACCGTCATGTAACAATCACGTTACTATATAATTAATGTTTCATGGGAATGAAATAATATGTTCCATGGTACTGAGCAGGACGGTGATCGTTACATGGACGGTTCTCAGTCATGCTGGAACAAACCCTATGTCTTCAAAAATAGTCCAGGTCCCAGACCAAACCATGGCCGGTGAGAGAAATCCTGTCTGTATAAAGTTTAGGTGGCATACAACCGACGACAGCGTTTCTCATCGACCATGGTTTGATGTTACAGCTAAAATGATGTAGATAAGATGAAGCATTATACAACTTATCAATTAGAAATTTGTAGAGTAGGCTTTCCATTAAATTCACATTGCAGTTATTTTTATGTTTAATTCGAAATTTCACAGTATTTCACAGTTAATCAACAGATATAACAAAATTGTTTAAGAATTTGTTGCTGAACTACTATTAGTGAAAGAAATTTAATTATTTATTACTCACTATGGAAATAGATATAGCCAAAGAGACAGATCCAAAATGGTAAATAAATGTTCATCAACAGTTCATCACATTATTGAATGTTATTTTACTGAAATGAAAATAGGGTTTTCTGAGCTGCCATAAACAAAATTATTATAGCCAACACTTGATAATATAGCACAGTACATGAAGAAGAAGAAGAAAATGGAGTGAAAGTAATGCTGCAAATAATATTTTTATTGAACGTGAGGAAAGATGCATTATCAGAGAAATAGCAATTAATCCTAAAAAAAGTGCACCAAGATTGCTAGATAAAGTGGGAGACAGTTTGGAAAAAGAAAGAGTAACAGCTAGACAGATATTACAAAGTAATAATCTACATAATCAATCTGCTAGAAATAAACCTTTTATTAGTCAATAAAAATAGGCATATCAGATTGGTGTTCGCCAGGGAGCATATTGCATATTAACAAAAATATGAATATTTGGAATTCAGAAATATGTGCTGATGAAACCAAAATGACCTTATTTGTCTGATGGAATACTACAGTAAAGCATCGTGGAGGTTGTGATGATTTAGGGTGTGTGTTGTCTACAGGAATAAGTAACATGTATTTTATTGAATGTAATATCAACCAATAAATGTATTTGTATATGTTAAGGTAGCGTCTCTCCGCTAGTGGTAAAAATTTAGGTATCAATAACAATTACCAGTTTTATCAGGAAAACGATGCAAAACACATGTCATATCGGGTTCATACTTGGTGGCTTTATAATTGCTGAAATGTCATTAAAACACTAGGCCAGTCGACAGATTTGAATGTTATTGAAAATTTGTGGTTGATATTAAAAAATAAAGTAAATATTGCCACCATATCAAATAGAAATGAACTGAAAGTAAAAGCTTGGAATACAATTTCCCCAGAGTACACTAGAAAGTAGGTTAAATAAATCCCTAGACAACTACAGGCTAAAATTGATAATGAAGGAGGACATACAAAATATTAGCAACCACTTTTCAATGCTTCCAGTTTGTTTTCTTGATGAATGATCTTATTTTAAAGTTTGCATCATTTTAGCTGTGACATCAAAATCCTACATAAAATAATTAAATATTTAGGTATTGTTATTTAACTCTGGTATATTTGAAATCCAAAAAATAGCTTATGCTATTTTAAAAGACTTACAGTACCTAATTTAATTTCAGGATGTAATTTTTTTCTAATAAATATCGAGCCACTGACACAAGCTAGTTTCATTGAGTAGCTGCTGCATCATTTACGTTGTGAGCCACTGTACATTTAATATTGTTTTCCACCAATTTCATATTAAACTTGTTAATCTGTTTCAGGTTGTTTTGAAAAATGCCTCACCAGGATACCTTATGCCACCTTGATTGCAACAATAATGTGTGCTTTGGGGGTGGTTATATTTTGTGGTACTATGTACAGAGGTGCTACACTTACGGTATTGATGTATACTGAAGTTTTTAACCTGCAACTTTTTTGGTAAATATTTGTTTTTTTAGTAACTAGTTAATTATATAGGATCCCCCGAAATATATAAAATACTGTAAATAGTGCATGTAAATACTTAATTGTTATGGTTCATATTATTTGGACTTTATTTATTAGAGTATCATGTTAGATATCATTATATGATTATTGAGGATCTTCTTCATGTACACTTCGCGTCATATAAAACTGGTACACTTTTTTTCCCAATGTAAACCTGTGTTCAGACTGACAATTATCGTTCGTGAATCACTTCGTTGTTGCCATCACAGATAACGGAATTGCACTAAATCTAAATACAAAAAATAACGTTTAAAATGTATATTTCGAATTGTAATACATATATTTAAATTCCAAACTTGTTCACTGTTAAAAGTTATTCAATTTGTATTAATTTCAAATTTAATTTTTAATTTTTCCAGTGTGTTTTATTTATTCTACACAACTTAATGCAGTTTTGTCCTACAATTTACGAGAAACCAATCACACCTCTCGATTTGACATTAAACATAATAATTTAATGAATTGAATTGAAATATTTTCATAAATTATAATAAAACACGAATCAATGTATGGATACTTAATTGAGATGACGGAAAATTACCATTGTTTTAGTTTTTAGTATATTAAAAAATGCGGTCTGTCGCTCAGCCCCGTTTTTACCTAGTTTAATATAATATTTTCGTTGAACTGGTAACGTTGCCCTAGAAATTAGAATGACACTTGTGACAAGATCAACTTACACAACTTGAAAAACACGATTTTCGGTTATAAGAGTTGTACCAGTTTTTTTTGACGCGAAGTGTACCATGTCCTTTCAGAATGCTGGTTACCATCATAGCTATCTTAATTTTATCTGCTGTCATTATAAATCATGCTTGTATTAATACCATACCAATCTTGCAAGTTCTTCAACCATGATGTCCTTCTTTGTCCTGGACTGTGTTTTCCAGGAATTTTCCCTTTTATAATATTTTGTAGCAGCCTATATTTGAGACCTCTTTTTGATGCTTTTTATAATCTCAGTAGTCTTGCAGACACATTCGAGTATTGTTGAATTTCGAATCTTCTCCACCCAAGTAACTTTTAAGATTCTTCTATAGCACCACATTTCGAAAGTCTCAAGGTGATTTAGATCAATTTTATCCACAGTCGAAGACTCAACACTATAAAGTAAATTGAAAATTGAAAAAGACTGTATGACTTGTACACACTTCTAAGTAGGTCAAACCGGCAAATAGACCGGGAGATATTATACAGAAGTTCAGCCACGATTTTTTAAGTCCTGCCTTTTGCAATAGTGGAAGGGTAGACGAGGTACTTACAATTTGTGGAAATATCCACAAATTTCCTGTGACATTTTCCTGTAAAAATTAGATTTTCCCAAAAAATAAAAATAGGATTTTGCGATGAATTTCTGAGTCTTGCCATATCCGTAGAATGACAGGATACTATGGATTTTATGAAGACAATTTTTTGGGCAGGAGGGTTGCAAACGGGCTAACGGAGTATATATGTATACAAACATGTAAGGAAAATAATGAAATTTTCATGATTTTCTGGGTCCTGCCAACTAAATAAATTAAACATATTTACATATTTCAAAATGATCAAAAAAAAATGTTGGCATGACGTCTCCTACTGTTTAAGTATACTTGTCCCTTGGAAAATTATGCGCAAAATTTTTACCCTGATTCCGTGATTTTCTGAGTCCTGCCTTTAAAAAGTTATAATACTCAAATGCAATCAATACTTTTTCGGTACTCGGCAGGAAGGTTAAACGGTTCTTGTAAGACGGCAGGAGTCCTAGATTTGTAAGAAAATTCGTGAAAAATTCCACGATGTTCTGAGTCATGCCATTTTGCATATGTTTCAAGAATCTTAATTTAAGTCTATTTACAAAGAGGCAGGATGGTTTTATAGTTATTTCGTATACAGGGTGGGGCATTAGTGTGACAAAGTCCAATCACTCGTTTGTCGTAAGAGATACGAAAAAAAGTTATTTAGGTAAAACGTGGGGCAAAGAGAGGATCATAATTTAAACATATTTTCTAATATACAGGGCTACCCGTATTGACAGGGTAACACAAACTTATGTTTTTTTAATGGAACACCCTGTATATAATTTTAAGATTCCTAAGATAATTTTAAGACAATTTAACACAATTCACATAATCCAAAAATGTTTCCTAGGGGAGCTAGAACTCTGTGAAGATGGCGCCTTGTAATTAGATTTTTTTTATCTCCAGAACGCTTCCATTTTGATAAACAAAAACTGGTCCGCCTTTTTATCTTCCAGAGATAAATCGATTCCATCAATTGCGAATCTCTAGTACCGGTCATAGGAGTCCGTTTTGGGTAGGACAACGGTTATTTTATCGCATAACTTTTTTGTCTTTAACTTTTAAGCATTTTTGACACTATATTATTAAATTATGAGGTATTCTAGTACTAAACCGTACTCTTGCTTAAAGTCGGTAGGATGCACCGTTTTTTTAGAAAAATCAATTTCAAAATTTTTCGTATTTTGAATTTAAGAAAAATTTGAAAAAAAAAATAAAAAAAACGGTGGATTTACCGACTTAAAGCAAGAGTAACTTTTCGTACTAGAATACCTTATAATTTAATACTCTACTGTCAAAAATGCTTAAAAATTAAAGCAAGTTATGAGATTTCGTTGATCTACCCAAGACGGACGCCTATGACGGATACTAGAAATTCACAATTGATAAAATATTCATCTCTGGAAGAGAAATAAACGTACCAGTTTTCGTTTTTCTGAATAGTTTTTTTATTATTTTTTTTTCAAATTCAAAAACCGAAAAATTTTTCAAATCGATTTTTCTAGAACACGGCATATCCTACTGACTTAAAGCAAGAGTACCTTTTAGTACAAGTATACCCCATAGTTTAATATTCCAGTGTCAAAAATGCTTAAAAGTTAAACACAGAAAAGTTATGCGATAAAATATCCGTTTCCCTACCCTAAACGGACGCCTATGACCGGTACTAAAAATTGACAAATGATGGAATCTATTTATCTCTGGAAGATAGGAAGCGTTTTCGGACGAGGTGAATTGAGTTACATTTTCTTAAAATTATCTGAGGAATCTCCGGGCTTCAATTTAGAAGAGTTTCTGGACACCCTGTATAATAGGTACAATCCCTACTATAACCAATTAATTGTAAAATTATTGATTTTCTTCCTATTACTTTTATTACGTTTACTTAGATACAAATATGATCTAATCGCTTAAAATAAATATGTTACAGTTTGGTATTAGATTTGAAAGGTGTGCAAAAATCCGAGACATTACTCAGGAAAATAATATTTAATATCGTACGATTCTTTTAACGATATAAAAATTAATTTTTATGTATTAAATATCTTTGCGGTTATCCTGCCACGATATAAACGGTTTTAGATTAGTGTTTTCTTAAACATACTTGACATGGCATGACTCAGAAAATTGTGGTGATATGAATATGTTTGTATAACAACCTGCAATAATTTTACTGACTTAAAATTTTATTTTTTATACGAAATAACTACACAACCATCCTGCCTCTTTGTAAATAGCTTTATATTAACATTCTTGAGATATGTCCAAAATGGCATGACTCAGAAAATCGTGTAACTTTCCACGAATTTTCTTACACATTTTTTAACTATGTATAGTAAAAAAGGTGTAACTAAACATCCTGCCATTTTAAATAATGTCTACTTAAATTATTTATTTTATAATAAAATTAATTTTATGACTCAGAAAATCACGGAACCAGGGTGAAAATTTTCCACAGAATTTTCCAAGGTGCAGTTAAACATTAGGAGACGTCATGCCAACATTTTTTTCGATAATTTTCAAATAATTATGTTTAATTTATTAAGTTGACAGGACTCAGAAAATTATGAAAATTTCATTATTTTCATTACATGTTCGTATATCCATATACTCCCTTAGTCCTTTTGCAACCCTCCTGCCCAAAAAATTTTCTTCATAAAATTGATAGTATCCTGTCATTCTATTGATATGGCAGGACTCAGAAATTCATCGCAACTCCCCATTTTTTTCCTCATGGAAAATCTAATTTTCACAGGAAAATGTCACAGGAAACCCGTGGATTTTTCCATAAATTGTAAGTACCTTTTCTAACCTTCCAGTATTGCAAAGGGCAGGACTTAGAAAATCGTGGTTGAAGTTCTGTTAATATCTCCCGGTTTAAAACAGGTGTCTGTTCTCAAAGAAATTGAAAGTGTGTAAAAAATTTTTAATAATCAGCTAAGTACTTTCAACACATTACGTGCCATCATCAGAGCTTCGTCCTATTATAAATCCTTCATAGAAGAGCAATTGTTAAAAATCACATAAAAAATCATGGACACTGTTTGCCGGTTTGACCTACTATAAAGTAAGACCAAGAACAAGTAGCAGCAAAGTAGGCAGATCCTCAATGCCAATTTTAGGTCTCTGTTACATAATACCTTGGACATCCTTGTAAAATTGTAAAAGCGGCTCTGGCGTGGTCTATTCTGGATCTAATTAGACTGTGTCTCTCTGCGTTACGATTTAACTAATATCTAAGGTAAACAATTTGACCAACTTGCTCAAGTTTGGTATTATTTACATAGATAGATGGTTTTATATTCTGTTGTTTACTTATTACGAGTATTTTGGTTTTATCAGTCAGTCAGTAGCCATGGCAGGAGAAGCACGTTCAAATAACACTGCCGATATCAGTAGTAATATAGTTTGCAGAAAATGTAAATCTAAAGTTGTTTCACCGGTAAAGTGTATAATATGTGATAGCTGTTATCATCCCAGTTGTGCCAAAAAACTGGAGTTACAAATTTTTGACAAAGTTTTTACTAAATGTTGTGAAAAAACCGAAGATAAAACAAACGGCGACTGTGATGACAAATTTTTCGATGCCATCGAAAACTTAGCTGCGTCGACAGAAAATAAGGTAGATATACACATCTTTAAATATATTATCAAACAAAAAGATCTCTTAATATCAGAACTAAAGGAAAAAATATTCTTATTAAATACCCAAATTGACTCATTAAAACAATTAGAAACAAAACAAGTTCCGGAAAAAACTGACTATTCTTTATTTAAAAAATCTAAACACAAAGCTGATAACAATAAACAAGTCTTCAATTCACCAGAGTCAACAATAGGCCAGGAGAAATATAAGGAAAACAATTCAATTAGCGCTAAAGATGTCAGCGAAGCCATAAACCGAGCGCAAAATATAATACCTGCATCTAGTCGAACCGAAAAGACTGGAGATGCCAACATGCAAATAAGCAGTAACATTCCTACGGATTGGCAGAAAGTGACTTACAAAAAAAGAACACCCAAAAAAAACTTATTAGTGGGTAACTATTCTGGAAATTCTAATGTAGAAGGAGTCCATCAAACAGTTGCTTTACACGTATTTAATCTGAAACCGCAAACATCTGCAGAAGACCTTCAATCATTTTTATCAAAAAACCTGCCAGAAGCCAGCTGCTCAGCTCTTCCATCTCGTCGTCCTGATATATATTCTTCTTTCAAAGTGGAAATCTCGAAAGCAAACTACAATAAGGCGTTGGATGCCTCGATTTGGCCAAACAAAGCCTGTATACGAAATTTTTTTCAATTGAGGAAAAAGAAAGAGCAAATCGAGTAGAAGTATCTATCGACAATGAAACAAAACATACGGCAATTTTTAAAATTATACAGTTAAATACAGCGTCTATTAGAAACAAACTTGAGAGGTTGGAAATTCTGCTTGACCAAGAAAATCCCATTGTCGTCAGTATTGCGGAGCACTGGTGTAAGCAGGATGAAATATCTCTAATGGTAACTCCGGGTTACGATCTTGTAACCAGTTATTGTCGACCTATCCATGAGCATGGCGGATCAGTTCTGTATGTGAAATGTGGGTATGAATATCGGATCATCAATGTGTGCCAGTTTGCTGTGGAGATGCATTATGAGTGCAGTGCGGTAAAAATAATGTTTTGTGAAAGAAAAGTTGCAGTCATCAGTATCTACAGGCCTCCCAGTGGAGACTTTTATTTGTTTTTGAAGCAGTTTTCCTATACGATTGAACTCTGTAATAGGTATGTTGACGATATTTTTATTTGTGGTGACTTAAACATTGATTATTTAGAAAATAGTTTATTTAAAATTCTTTTTAACGATGTTCTAATGAGCTACAATCTTAGCATAACCTCTATGGTTCCCACAAGGGTAGCGACAAATTGTTTGAACCAAACTTCTATCAGTAAGATTGACTATATTATAACCAATACAGCTAATATACTTCAATGCAATTCTAATGTTTTTGAAGCGCATTTAAGTGACCATAGAGCAATCAGTTTGGAATTTGTAGTAGACATTAATAGTAGCTGTACTAAATCCAATGACCAGCCTAATTATAAATATTTTAGAGACTTGTCTGACAACAACCTTAAACAAATTTCTTCTGTGCTATCTGTAACTGACTTTGACGATATTTATTTAACCGATAATGTTGATAAATCCGTTGAAAATTTTATAAGTAGTTTAATATATGTATTAGATTATTGCTGTCTAGTAAAACGGTATAATATCAGTAAGCAGACTTGCAACAAAAAATGGATTACTCCGGAAGTTAAGCAGTCTAGTGTTCATTTAAAAAATGCTTACTGGCTTAATAAAGAACTAAAAGATGCCAATTCTCTTGCAAATTATAACAAAATTAACAAAGACCACGCGGAACTATTACAAAAATCTAAATTAAAATTCCATGATCAATTGATAAATAATTTAAGTAATAAAAATAAAACTGTATGTAATCTTGTTAACAAGGAAACTGGCAGGAAATCTATCCAAAAAAAACATAGCATTAAATATAGATGGTGAAAGTTGTACTGATTCTAAGCAGTTGTCTGAAGTTTTTTGTGATTATTTTGCTACAGTAACCGAAGAGAAACTGTCAAATCATTTTGGGAATTCTCGATCTAATAGTTGCACATCTTCTACTATTCTTAAAAACAGTTTCTTCTTTAGACCTGTTGTTGGTAACGAGGTAATGAATGTGATCAATAATTTAAAAAATAAAAAAAGCACTGGACTTGATTCGGAAAGACGATCCGGAAGACATTTCAAATTATAGACCTATTTCCTTATTGTGTGTACTTTCCAAAGTATTTGAGAGAATTGTGTATAACCGTATGTCTGAGTTTTTGGGTAGATTTAAAATTGTAAGTGATTGTCAACATGGCTTCCGTACCGGTAGATCCACTCAGTCTGCTGCCTGCAGATTTTGTGAAAGGGTCTACAGATCTTTGGATGCAGGTGAATATGTGGCAGGTCTCTTTTTTGATCTAACCCGTGCCTTTGATTGTCTTGATAGTCGTTTTGTTAGCAATAAACTGTATAATATTGGTTTTAGAGGCATATTTTTAGATTGGCTAATCAATTATTTATCAGATAGGATAATTTCTGTTAAAATCAATGAAGCTATTTCGGAGGAACGTTTTATTAATCTGGGAGTTCCACAGGGCTCTGTATTAGGACCCCTGATTTTTTTGTTGTTTATTAACGATGCATCTAACCAGTTTGATATTTTGGACCTGACGTTATTTGTAGATGATACTTCTATTGTGGTCTCAGCACAGACCTATGAGAAATTGGCATCTACTTGCAATAGTTTTTTTAGCTCGGTTTAATGACTGGTGTCGATCTAATAACCTAATTTTAAATGTAGACAAAACAAAAGTAATATATTTTAATAACTTAAATTCTGTAAATCCTGTACTACATCTAAGTTTTAACAATGTACTACTGGATTCCTCAAATCATACAAAATTTTTAGGTATCCATCTCGACTCAAAATTAAAATGGTCAGTTCACATAGACATGCTCAGTAAGTCCCTTAATAAGTCGTACTATGCATTATCCCGTATTAAAAATATTATGCCCATCTCTGCGCTGTTAAATGTATACTATAGCCTTGTTTACAGTAGACTTTGTTACAACATAGTTTTATGGGGGAATGCAGTCAACAGTGACAGAATATTTATAACACAAAAACGTATAATACGAAAAATGTTTGGAAAAAGGGTTTAGACCTCTTGAGAGCTGTAAGCCCATATTTATTAAGAATAATATTTTAAGTTTTCCATGCATTTATATCTTCAGAATGTTACTATATGCTGTTAATAATATTCATATGTATGACAGAAATTCTAGTTTCCACAATTATTCGACACGAGGTGGCGACTTGCTGAGGGTACCTGGTCATAGATCGAGTAAATTTGAAATGTCAGTAAAGTATATGAGCATTAGATTGTTTAACGTTTTACCAAAAAAATATAGAACAATGAATAAATATTTATTTAAGAAATCCATTAAAAGCTTATTGCTTACCAAATGTTATACTGTGGAAGAGTTTGTTTCGGACAGAAATATTACCTAAATGTTATCAATTCTATATTCCTTAAAGTGTTTATAAAATTTATAAATGTATTAATTTTATTTTATTGTTTGTTTGTTTGTAAAACTAATGACATGCCCTATACATTGTATGTCTTAAAGGATGAATAAATATTATTATTTCCGTATGTTCAGATTGAAAAAAGACCAATTTTCATTCTGTAAATTTTCTTACATATTTTTTTATTATCTTGTAAACCTATGATTTTGATTACAAAATAAATTTTGATATTATTTTAAGGGTGGACACTGTTAAGATGACTTTTGTTTTAATTGGAGCCTGTATGGGAGGACTCGGATTAATGATTTTGACTGTAGGATTTTTGGCAACTGGTGCAACAAGGCACAAAGTTTATAGAGGATGGGGTTGGAGAGTTAGTGGGAGAATGACATGCGCAATAGTGAGTATAGTTTTTTATTTTATCATAAATATAGTATGTTAGTATAACTTAGAACAGAATTCGAAATAGAGGAATGAATTATGAAAGGAAAGAAAGTAATAGGGGTTTTGAACTCATTACTTTGGACAAAAACCATATTAAAAGAAAAGAAAACACAGCTATATAATAGCATCTTTAAAATAGTGGTACTGTATGGATGTGAAACCTGGCAACTGAATAAGCGAACAGAACAGAAGTGGCTCGCATTAGAAATGGACTTCTGGTGATCAACCTGCACCTCTAGAGTCTCACATATAAAGAATGAATGAATATGAGATATTATGAATAGGAAATCAAACATAATAGAACAAATCCAGGAAAAACAACTTTGTTGGTATGGCCAAATACAAAGAATAGAGGAACATTGACTCCCAAAGCTGATAATGTAATGGAACCCCTGGAAAGAAGGAAAAAGGGGAAGACTGAAAACTACCTGGATAAGTGGAATCCAAAAAGCATTGTCTGATAGAGATCTACGACCAGGAGATTGGACTGATCACCATGGAAACTAGGAACTGAAAGGGGCAGGACGCTATAAAGAGATGGTATATATTATAGTATGTTAGCCGAACAAAGTACTGTACTATTCGCGGTGTGCAAGTACTTGGAAAGGGAAACGACCGTGCGCGAGTCGCGGAGAAATATTGCAACTATCTTAAATAATTCATATTGTCAATTGAAATTGTCAAATTGACGTATATTTCATACCTTCTGTCAATGACTTAGAAAAATTATATATTGCTCCACAATATTGATATGATATGCAATTATTATATAAAGGTAAATTTAATTAATTGTATTTTGCTTGCAATACTGCATTTTAATAACGGATTTTATTTACTACATACAATTGTTTACGTTTGCTAAACATAACCTGCATCTTATTTTTTTCTTCTTATTATTTTTTTGGACTATGGTCTTGACAATTATCCAGCAACCAGGACTAATATAATTGGCCAATATAATTAAAAGTGCGAATAAAAGTACAGAGCGTAGAAATAGAGGTCGCTTTGCCGAACTTGCACGGTCCCAATAGCCCACTGATAACAGTGATATTTCTGAACAAGTGAAGTCAGTTCGACAAAAAAATCCTTAATAATAAAAAAATATAATGTTTTTAGGTTTTCCATTACGAAAACGTAATGCTTTGTGGAAAAATTGTATTTTTTTAATATTAACAACGTTCATATTAATTATATTCAAGTATATTGTCAAAGATCCTCAAGTCCAAAACGACAAATGCCGATATGGATGTCAAGCCCAAGAATCCATCCAACATCTTACCGGGGGCTGCCAGGCGTTTGTCGGAACTGAGTATAAAGAACGCCATGACTCAGGAAAAATTCTTCACCAGGAACTAGCTAGAAAACTTGGACTTCTCCAGACCGACCATCTCCCTTATTATCAATACATCCCTGATAGAAACGACAACTACAAGCTATACTGGGATCGGACTGTGCTCACAGACCAACGAGTGGCACATAATAGACCGGATCTCATACTAGTTAATAATCTTACTAGGCAAACAACATTAATAGATGTGGCGATACCTAACAACAATAATCTGCTTGGTAAGCACAACGAAAAAATCGCCAAGTATAGAGATCTCGAAATACAAATAAGGAGACAATGGAGAATGGAAGGTACCCAGACAATACCTATTGTTCTTTCTACTACTGGAGTAATTCCGAACAACCTCATAGAAAACATCAAAAAGCTGGGTCTAAATGAACATCTTTACAAAACCATGCAGAAAGCTGTACTACTCGCGACGGCCAGATGCGTACGAAAATTTCTGGGAGATACACCTGCATTCCAAGTCACCTAGGGCTCGATAACATGGAAAGAGTCCCACCAGAGCTCAATCCTTTTGATACCGTAGGTATATGGGATGAGTCAATTTTCCCCTTAGAGGGAGTGTGAGCCGCATGGCTAAATCAAAATTATTAATTTAATTGCAATTAAACAATACATAACACCTATACTAAACACAAATAAAAAGTGAGAAAAAAATGCAAAAAATAATTATCGTCAATATCTTCCACAGATTAATGTTGGTCAATTTTTTTTTTCAGTTTATGTGCATCACATATGTTCTTCAAATAGTTTGGATAGCGATGTTCTGTTTTTTGGTTATTTCAACGTTCATATTCACTATATTTTGGAAAATGTGTGAAAATCCAAGAGTAGCCTCATTTCAAGATGACATCGATTTAACTCAATTTTGTAAGTAATATATCCAATTTTTTTATATATTTTTTCCATTTTGTTTTCACTAATTTTGAAAAAATGTGAAAACTTTGAATTATCCACGTCCGTCTGTCTGTCCGTCCGTCCGTGCGTTTGTCTGTCTGTCTGTCCGTAAACACAACTCCTCCGTCATTATACCAGGTAGAATGACAAATGAGGTGTCAAATGAAAGCTTATAATTCAAGAATGGTACTAAAGGTGAGAAATTTTACTTAGGCTGTCTGTCCGTCCGACCGCAAATATAACTCCTTCATCACTATGCCAGGTAGAATGACAAATGAGGTGTCGAATGAAAGCTTATAATCCAAGGATGCTTCTAAAGGTGATACATTTGACCCAGGACTTCCGGTTTTAGAGATACGACCAGAAGTAGTGTTTTAAAGTCACCGGAATAGTACAAGTCATATATTATTCGACGCGCCTTCGCAAGACGAGAACAAATATATAGTTCCAGTTTCATGATTGTCTGTCCGTCTGACTGTCCGTGCGCGAATACAACTCCTCCGTTATTAATACAGATATAATAACAAATGAGGTGTCGAATGAAAGCTTATAATCCAAGGATGGTATTAAAGATGAGAAATTTGACATCGAACTTTCGCTTTTAGAGTTGCAACCGTATGAACTGTTTTAAAGTCACCGAAATAGCATAAGCGATATATCATTCGACGTGCCTTAGCAAGATGAGAACAAATGTAAAATTTTGGTTTTTATATCATTTCCGGTTAAAAAGTTCTAACCAGAAGTGCCATATTATAATCGCAGAAATAATACATGTAACACATCAATTGAAGCATATTTGAAGTCATTTCTGTTTAAACAATGATGACCCAAAGTTTAGTAAAAATGACTCAAAATTAGTAAAATCCTATATCAATCGACGCAAAGTTAAACAAAGAGTTCAAATATCGACTTCTAGTTCTACTTTTGATTACTTTTGGTGAAAACCTAGGACTTACGAAGTCCAATTACTTGTTGATTTTTTTAAATACATATATTTTTCTGATAAAACTATCATTTTTAGATTTCATGTTTCCTTCGGATATGCGACAAGAATATTTGAAAGTGTCGGGGGAAAGCGCTGTCAAAGCTTTCTGTAAAGATTACGTAGAAAAAATCGAGATAATGTTCATACTTGCTACTGTAGCATCTGTACTGGTAATTTTAAGTCTGGTAAGTAATTCATAATTTTTTTCTATTATAAATTAATGTATTTATTGTGACGGTTTCTGTAACGCTTATAGCCTTTTAATATTAAAAAACTGTTTGGGGAATATTATACATTTCTCTATTAATCTATTGTCTTAATTTTCCTGTTGCTCACTTCCAGTAATAATCTCAATTCTTAGTATTGTAGAGTAATACTTATTAGTCGCTAAAGACCTAGTTTTCCATTATAATTGCTTACAAACTGTCTATCCATACAGTTTGTAGGTCAATATTTATTGATTTAGTCTTCTCCACATCCACTATCACTATGACCCTCCATCTTCTATGATTTTGTGCCTCCATTTCCCATTATTGTACCCCAATCCTAGATAAATCAGCTTCAACATCATCTTTCCATCTTTTTCTGGTACAGCCTATGGATTGAAACACTGTCCTTAACACTCTGTCTTCCTCTGATTTTTCCACATGACCTACACATCTTATCTGGTTAGCTTTTATATGTCTGACGGTGTTTTCAGTACCATACAGTCACCAATTCCGCATTGCGACGCTTTCTCCTATTAAAAAAAAAGTTGATTAATAGCAAGCTGAAAATTTGTTAATAGCTTAAGGGTGTCTAGTCGGATAAACTTTGATATATGGGAACACTGGAACAGGGGCAGTTTTAATTGTGGAACAGGTTAAAAATTTGGAACGGTCAGACCACGAAAACGGCACATTTATTTTGTCCGACAGAATAGACTTAGGGCCGGTTGTTCGAACGCTAATCAACAATGATCATTATCAAATATTGAATTACTGTCACCAACTGTCAATGTCAACTTTGATTGGGTGGCTGAAATCATAATTATTGATTAAAATTATGAAATTACTTAATCAATTATGTTAATAATTGTTATGTTAATTGATTAACTAATCTCAGAATTATATTAATTATGCTTTCAGCAACCTAATAAAAGTTGACATTGACAGTTGGTGACAGTAATTAAATATTTGATAGTGATCATTGTTGATTAGCGTTCGAACAACCGGCCCTTAAACTCTCCGAACAGAGATTACACTCTCATGCAAAAATCAGACTGCTATTTATCACCTATCATAATTCCTGTCATTTGACATATTCTACATGTTCCACTCATTAAAACGCCCATTTGGTGATAAGTAGCAGTTTGCTTTTTGCATGAGAGTTTAATCTCTGTTCGGAGAGTTTAAGTCTGTTCTATCGGACAAAATACATGTGCCGTTTTCGTGGTCTGACCGTTCCAAATTTTTAACCTGTTCCACAATTAAAACTTCCCCTGTTCCAGTGTTCCCATATATCAAAGTTTGTCCGACTAGACACTCTTAAGCTATTAACAAATTTTCAGCTTGCTATTAATCAACTTTTTTTTTCATACGGGGGTCCAGACCTATATCATTTCATCTCTTTGAGTGCCAAATATTATTCTGAGAACCGTCTTTTCAAATACCAGCAGTTTATTAAATTTATTTCCTGCTGATATAGAGTCCATGTTTTACTTCGATATGACAACTGGGCGAATAATTGACATGAACAGCCTTAACCCTCTAACTGGCAAGATTCTAAAAATCATTGGACAATTCGATGTAAATATCAGGATTAAATTGTTTTATAATGCCCCTTTGTCCGCTTCTTCTCGATCGACGATGGTAAATAAATGTTCAAGTGTGGAGTAAAAATATGATTTTATTTATACTGAGTATTAACACTATAGATGTTGTTCAGGTAACTTTTTATTATAGACTGCGACCCAAAATAGTCCCTTTGGCTAATTTATAATCTCGTCAAAATATACAATTCATCAATACGTTGCATGACAACAGCAACGAACTTTGCAATCTTTCGAAAGCTTACAACTACAGTTTATTGAGGAAACTATTGCAACATGTACTAGGAAGTACAGTTATTGGAAATACCACGATTTGGCAATTTATTTAGGTTGCAAAAGGTTCACTGGACTCTAATAATTAAAATATTACTCGATATATTTTCCCAATGTTTTAATTATACACGGTGAAACTATAAAAGTTAAGAATAATGTGAGATTACAAATTAAGGGATTAATTTGAGATTGAACATATTGGCCACTTAAAAGAAACAGACGACCAATAGAAAATGTTTAAGCACATATAAATATAAAATAATAATAATATAACAATAATCATAACACTAATCCACTCGGTTTTTGAATTATTATCTCACCTGAACAGTGCTACCTATAACTTGAATACTTAGAATTTATGATTCAGCTAAACTGTTTAATTCAAATCTAATGTTATTAGACGAAACTGATTTAGATGGAACTGTTTTAAAGTAATAATTAAAGGGCCTAGCCGGGTAAGATGGTGAAAAGTGCCCCCAACTCAATTTAAATTCCATATAGGTCACTTTTTAGCACATATAGAGGAACTCACTTTCTGAAATTTTTAGCCCCCTAGGTGGTCACGTGACCCCCTAGAGCCTAATTAGGCTTTTTATGTTTTTATTTTTTATCTCAGCCGCGTCAAGAGCTAGCTAAAAACTTTATTTAAAAAAGTTTAAGTTTCAAAAAGATCTATATGAAAAAGTTTTTTTTTAATTTTTTGGCGATAAATTCGAATTTTTAGAACAATTTAAAACTTTTAAATAACTCTGAAAAAAAACTAAGACACTCGTTTTTACGAAAATCAATTATAATGTGTATTTTTGCACAGTCTTTCACCCTGAATTTTTTTAGATTTTTAAAATTGGTGAAACGTACCTTTAAAAGTAAAAAACCGCATTTTTTCGGTTTTTTTTCGTTTTTTGATATAATTTTATACATATTTTTCAAAAAAGGTAACACCGTCACTAGAATAGGTAAAAAAAATGAAAAATAATTGGGGTTTGCTAAATAAAATTTTTTTGTAACGCCATCCATTTTCAAGATACAGGGCGTTGAAGAAAACAAAATTTGACACATTTTTTACGATTTTGCCGAAACTACTGGCAACATTGCAATAAAACTGCGCAGGTTTTAAGAAGTAGTTATTGTGCATTTTTTGACATACAATTAAGAATTTTATATTCATCATTGGCGCGCATACGGGTAATGGTCTGAACTTTTTAAAGAAAAAAAGATGGTACGCCACTGACATATTTCAAATTAACAATCATTTTTGAATTCCTCGTTCCATTTGTGACAAAAAATCTATCTTCCCATTTTTTCATACGGAGCGCCGTTTTGTTGCAAAAAATAAAATATCTTAACGCTTCCAAAGTATTCGAATTAATTTTTATAATGGATGTATTGTCGAAGCGAAGATCGATGGAATATGCGCATTTTATCAATGAAATTCGATATTTTTAAGATATTCCAGAAGCTGCTACAGATAAAATGTTTTAACGACCTATTAATCATTCATAAATACTCAACGGATATTAGTACAGTTAAAATAATTAAGACGATAACCGGACAACATTGATTTAATGAGTAAAATTTAGTTTTTTTACTTTAATGACAAAAAAGCAAGCCCGTTAGCAGAACCCAATTAAAAATTATTTTGCACATCATATTTGAAACATTATTTGGTTGAAAAATCTCATTTTTGTTGGCAAAAAAAATATATTAATTTGTTTGGACTAAATTACACTTGTGCTTATCTTAAAAAGGATATGTTACTATCAACATTCGCACAGTGTTGCCAAACTGAATTTTGTTATTTTGGGTGTAAATTTTTTCCACGGATCTCCGAGGGTACTATACGAGTACATACCTATGTATAATAATGTAGAAACTATATACTAGAAGTTCGAATGCTTCGTAAGGGTTAAATTCTTATATTTTTTGAATAAAAATGGCGCGTCGTATGAAAAAATAAGAAGATAGATTTTTTGTCACAAATTGAACGAGGAATTCAAAAACGATTGTTAATTTGAAATATGTCAGTGGCGTGCTATCTTTATTCTTTAAAAAGTTCAGACCATTACCCCTATGCGCGCCAATGATGAATATCAAATCCTTAATTGTATGTCAAAACATGCACAATAACTACCTCTTAAAACCCGCCAAGTTTTATTACAGTGTTGCCAGTAGTTTCAGCAAAATCGTAAAAAATGTGTAAAATTTTGTTTTCTTCAACGCCCTGTATCTTGAAAATGGATGGCGTTACAAAAAAATTTTATAAAGCAAACCCCAATTATTTTTCAGTGTTTTACCCATTCTAGTGACGGTGTTACCTTTTTTGAAAAATATGTATAAAATTTTATCAAAAAACGAAAAAAAAAACCGAAAAAATGCGGTTTTTTATTTTTAAAGGTACGTTTCACCAATTTTAAAAATCTGAAAAAATTCAGGGTTAAAGACTCTGCAAAAATACACGTTATAATTGATTTTCGTAAAAACGAGTGTCTTAGTTTTTTTTCAGAGTTATTTAAAAGTTTAAAATTGTTCTAAAAATTCGAATTTCCCGCCAAAAATTAAAAAAAAAATTTTTCATATAGATCTTTTTGAAACTTACAACTTTTTTAAATAAAGTTTTTGGTTAGCTCTTGATGCGGTTGAGATAAAAAATAAAAACATAAAAAGGCTAATTAGGCTCTAGGGGGGTCACGTGACCACCTAGGGGGCTAAAAATTTCAGAAAGTGTGTTCCTCTATATGTGCTAAAAAGTGGCCTATATGGAATTTAAATCGAGTTGGGGGCACTTTTCACCATCTTACCCGGCTAGGCCCTTTGGTTGTGATGCTGTGTTTCTTCGAGCTCTCATCGAGGAACTCATCTCCCTACAGTACACGGTGAAACTATAAAAGTTTAAGAAGTTAAGAATAATGTGAGATTTCAAATTAAGGGATTAATTTGAGATTGACCAATCATTCTATTTGGCTGGGTATTTTTTTCAAGTATAATAATGTGTTAAGACACCTAGAAATGCTATTAAAATTTAATTATCAATTTTTGTTTGGCTTCCAGGTAAAATCAGGTAAAGGGGTCCTCAGGTGCCCCTTACCGGTTTAAGTTAAAAATAGCGTTTTATTGATTTGAACGGATTTTATTAAAATAAACTTAAAAAACAAACACAACAGCATAGGTGTAAACTATTTTTATAGTGACAATTATAAAAGCAGTCTTTGACATTAGAACAACATAAATCACATCACATTTGCTACACACACATTGAGTTTTCGACAGTTTTCAAAATTTACATTTTTTTACCACCCTGTTTGCTGAGCCAAAGTGGAAAGTGATCAATACTTTCGAAGCGAACGTCATCAATGGGATGTTTTGCTTTTTTTCCAATCAGTTTCAACAGAATCCATAAGTTCTTGGATTTCATCTTCGGTCATTACCGACAAATCAAACTTTTTCTTTCTCCAGTTGATATTGCCTGCCATTTCCAGAAGCAAAATATACAAAAATAAGTGATCAAATGTTGGAAAACAATAGCACAACATCACAACAAATTGAGACGAAACTTCACATAAACCGGCAAGTGGTCCCTCAGGAACCCTTTCTATTTTCGTTTCTAAATCACATTCAGAATATTTGTTTTTTAATAATTCCAATATATAGTGAAACTTGAAGCTATAAACCACTCATAAAAAATGTTTTCACTAAATTCAGATTACTTTCAGTATCAAAATTTTGCTTCGAAAACTTTAATGAGAGATATTTGTTCTACATTTATCTCAACCTGTCGCACAAAACTGAGACAGAAATGTAATTATACGGTGTAATGAATTTAGAATGTGTTTGAAACGTGTCTTGAAGAACTAGAGAAGAAGAGTCAAAGTAGTTTGCGGCTACAATAATTTTATATATGACTTAAATAATAAGCGAAGGGGCTCTCAGGGACCTCTTGCCAGTTAGAGGGTCAACTTAGATTGTATTTTTAGCTGCTTAGATCTTAATAATGATGATAATAATGCTCTGTTCTCCCAGATATTTAAACTCTTAATACTTTTAGTCCAGGGTAAACGGTTTTTTCCATGACACTCGAGCAGCCAGGGTACTGAAGCGTTTTTTCGACAGGTAATGCCTATAAGAGCAAATTGTAACTATTTCCTGCGTAGGATCTGGCGGCCATTTTTATTTATAAACAATTAAGTGTCAAAAAATGGCATTTTTCCCTTTTTTTTCAGATCAAGGGAAAACGGTGAAACTTATGGTTTTTTTAGTACAAATATCTTTGAGATGATGGAAAAAGCTTTAAAATGACATATTACAAAGTTTGATATACTCATTTATTGTTAACATAATTGCGAAAAAAGGTCGGAATTGCAAAAAAAACTAATTTTGCAATAACTGTTGTAAAAATTAGTGTACAGGTTTGAAATTTTTGTCAAATGAGGGTTCTTTGGTGCTTAATATGTGATAAAAATTTCAAAGCGATTCATTTAATTGTTTAAATTTTATTCGAATTGTTTACCTCAGAGAGCATTTTTTTGCAATAACATAAGTCAGAAAAAAATGACGTTAGAACCATTCCACAGGTGTCAAATGGAAGAGCATGAGCTATATTTTCAACCTGGTTTAAAGAAAGCGAATAAAAAATGCATTTATTAGTAATAAATAATTATGCAAAAGTATCGTAAATCTTTCCTTATAAACTTTTTATTTTGTTATATAAGAAATTATATATATTTTTTACAATTTTTTATCAATTATGATATAAATAACATTACTTGGTAGTTGTGCACTTAAAACAGGGTAAAAAAGTTAGTTTTTTTTGGAAAAAGTTATTCAAAAAGTTTATAAGGAAAGATTTACGATACTTTTGCATAATTATTTATTACTAATAAATGCATTTTTTATTTGCTTTCTTTAAATCAGGTTGAAAATATAGCTCATGCTCTTCCATTTGACACCTGTGGAATGGTTCTAACGTCATTTTTTCTGACTTATGTTATTGCAAAAAAAATGCTCTCTGAGATAAACAATTCGAATAAAATTTAAAAAATTGAATGAATCGCTTTGAAATTTTTATCATATATTAAGCACCAAAGAACCCTCATTTGACAAAAATTTCAAACCTGTACACTAATTTTTACAGCAGTTATTGCGAAAATAATTTTTTTTGCAATTCCGACCTTTTTTCTCAATTATATTAACAATAAATGAGTATATCAAACTTTGTAATATATCATTTTAAAGATTTTTCCATAATCTCAAAGATATTTGTACTAAAAAAATCATAAGTTTCACTGTTTTCCATTTATTTGAAAAAAAAGGAAAAATGTCATTTTTTGACAGTTAATTGTTTATAAATAAAAATGGCGGCCAGATCCTACGCAGGAAATAGTTACAATTTGTTACTCTAGGTATTACTTGTCGAAAAAACGCTTCAGTACCCTGGCTGGTCAAGTGTCACGAACAGGGTATATTTTTGTCTTATTAACCTGGCCTATTTGAATTGTTATTGTTGTGTACCAAAGAAATAATCATTTGGTATTTAATTTGAAATAAAGAATAGACCTTCCTACAATTAATGTGAATTCTTCATTTTATTTTCAGATTCACTACCTTATGTGCCTATCTGCAAATTACGCTCATATCAGAGACCAAGACAAATTTTTACAATTACAAGATATGCAGATGCTCAGCGACCACGAATTACTATCGGGAAAGGATAGATTCTAGGATACGGCCCGGGAAATACATATGCCCGAGTTAAGATGGCAAAGTGTAATAGCCAATAGCTAACCAGTTAGTATTATATACAAATAGACGACTGAACATATCGGGTAACTAATAAAAGTACAAAATTTGGAGTACAAGTTAAATAAATCGCTAGAGACAAAATGAAATAGATGTTATTTGAAATGTTTTTTATCTTTGAATAATTCTTCTTCGAGTGCCCTGTTCGTTGCGAACGTTGGCTATTAAGTGAGCCATGCGTGTCTTCTCCTGCCTGGTCCTCGCTTACTGTCTATCTTCCCCTGGATAATCAACTACAATATATGTGGCCTAGATCAGGGGTCACCAATTAGTTTCCCTGATGGTCCGTTTCGAAAACCTATGACACTTCCGGGGTCCGGATTTAATGCAACCTGTGTCTGGTTGTTCTGATTCGGTTTCTTTGTTGATTCTTGTTAAAAAATGTCCCCTATAAACAAATCAGAAGGGTACCGGGCGAAATTTTTGGGCACAAATTGTTTAACAATTTTTTTTAACAAAATCAAAACATCATCTTTTTTGCCCCCGAAAATCTTTTTAGCATTTTTGGGTCATCTTAAACAAAAAAGATCTTTTCGAGGTTTAAGCGATTTAAAATTTGAAAAATGCGAAAATAAGCATATTCGAAGCTTGAAAACTCATGTTTAAATTATGATTTTTGCGGTTGTCAAGTGTCTAAATTGAAGTTTAAACATTCAGTTTCAAGATTCTGATGAGAAATCGGGGCTTATTTCAATTATTTAGACCAGCGATACTCAACCTTTTTCTTTCCTGGGCCACATAGTAGCTATTGTCACAGCTTGCGGGCCGCAATCAAGATGAAGTAGTACACAGGGTGTTTCATTGGGAAACGGAAATACTTGAACGGTGAATAGAGGTAAATAAGGCAGTTCTAGACATACTAAATTTATTGCTCCACCGACTGTATAACAGAGTTAGAGGGTGTTTATCGATTTTGCAATATGCGGGTGTTTCTTTCTGGACCCATAACTTTAGAACCACCGTGTATATTTTTTTGATATTTGGTACACATATGTCACATTTAGAACCCAAACCACCCAACTACTAATCACAAGAAAAATTCAGGTACGGATTAAACAAAATTATAAATCCGTTGTGACCTTGAAACAACATCCTGTATATTGAAATTTTCAAAACCCGTTTGCACATTTCAAAAGAGCTTTAATGGAGCTTCCATTTTTTTGCGCAGACAATTAAATGACTTTAATTTTGAAATTATGTGGAAATTTTTAAGAACTCGAACTTTCAAATAAAAAATTTCGATATAATTTCAAAATTAATGTCATTAAATTATCTGTGCAAAAAATTGAAGCGAGCGATTAAACTTAGTTTTTTTGTGATCTTTTCAAATGTACAGAGGAATTTTGAAAATTTTAATATAGGTACAGGGTGTTGTTTCAAGGTCACAATTATTTTTAGTATTTAGTAAATAAGTATTCATTATTTTTAAAATGAGTATTTGTTCATTAACTTTAGTAATTTATTATTAAAAGTTAATAATACCTTGCTTTTTAATCAGAGTTCTTTAAAAATTTCAATACAATTTAAAACTAAAGTCATTAAATTGTCTGCCTCACGCCCAAACACGCCTCAATCATATCGGCACACTATCGAATAATTTGAAAAACACTTGAAATTTGACAAATAATTTTATCACAGGGCCCTTTAGTTAGCGTTTGGGCCGCATAAAAACGCTAGAGGGCCGCAGGTTGAGTATCACTGATTTAGACCGTTATTTTTAATTGTTTATTATGCGCGTTCACTCGACCCTTAAGCCGCCGCGGCGGCGCGTCTCTATATGGCGCGTATCGCACTATATGATTGGCATATTTAATTAACACATTGGCAATAATTAATTGAATAAATAAATAGATTATTAAAAAAAGTATGTTAATAATAAATTATAAAATTTTAATAAATGTCAAATATTTGTTGAGTTTGGTGCAACTGATTCTCATTAGGGAGTTGAGATATTCATCTGTTAACTGATATCTGTACCGATTTTTAATAAAGTTCATTCTTGATAAAGCGGCTTCGCACATATAAGTTGAGCCAAACAGGACACAATTTCATGGCCAAACATTTTCAAAATTGCCAAACACTATATTCTGAATTTAATGGCGGTCCGCACAAAACTAGCCCACGGTCCGGATGCGCACCGTCCGCTAATTGGTGACCCTGGCCTAGATATTCAAGTTTTCTTTGTTTAATTGTGCTCACGATTTCTTTCTCTTTTTCGATTCTGTGGATTGCCTCTATGTTGCTAACATGTTCGGTCCAGGATATACAAAGAATTTGTTGGTACCCACATTTCGAATGCTTCTAGTTTTTTTATGAGCTCTATGTCAGCGTCCAGGTCTCCACACATATTCGCTGTGTGCAAGTACTTGGAGGGGATACGAGAAACGATCGTGCGCGAGTAGTGGAGAAATCTTACAACTTTCTTAACATATTTCTTAAATATAATTCATATTTTCAATTGAAACTGTCAAATTGACGTATATTTCATACCTACTGTCATTGAAGAAAATGGGAGTTCGCAAATGCTGTGTTATAAATTGTAAAAATTATATGTTGCTCTCCACAATATTGATATGATATGCAATTATTAAAGTGAGTTTTATTAATTGTATTTTGCTTGTAGTACTGCATTTTAATAATTAATTTTATTTACTACATACAATGTTTACCTTTTAATAACATAACCTCAATCTTACTTTTTCTTCTTATTCTTTTTTTGTGCTTTGGCCTTGGCAACTATCCAGTAACCAGGATTAATATAATTGGCCAATATAATTAAAGTGCTAAAACGTTGCTGATGCTACGACACTAGGTGTCGCTCTTCCGAACTTGCACGGTCCCAATAGGAATAGGAGTGGGGATAAGATGTACCCCTGCCGGACAACTCTTTTGATCTCCACACAATTTTTGCTCTTGCTGTTTGACCCCAGTATAGGTTTGCCACAATCCAAATATCCTTGTCGTCAATACCTTTCAACCAAATCTATAAAAAATAGAAGAAAGAAGTATTGATATAAGTGTGTGAAATAGGTCTAGTTGAAATAACATACTGCGTTATTTCAGACTGATGATCAATATATCACCTTATCCATATTTCTACTAGAAAATGTCATTTTTATTAAAGTTTTCTTGTGAGTCTTAACTCAACGAAATTTCAATATGAACTAAATACCTTTGACGATGTGGCATCGACGTTGTCTCATTTGCAGACCCATCACATGTCCTCATCACTGACCAGTGAGTGACGGAATGATAGAATTTCCCGTTGATCTTCGTTCGCTACCGCATCGCCTTTGATAATGGCTTACAGTTGCACACGAAACGTCAGAACCAATAAATTCCAGATCACGATGTATAAACCTAGATAACAATGCACATTTACACAGCAATCGGCGAACGCTAGTATTGAATTGTATTTCTGATGCACTAAATGAGTATTCTTTGTTAACAGATTAAACAGAACAAAAAACTCTCACTAAACACTAATTTGACAACTGACAACAGTTTGAAATATTCAGCCGTGTGATGGATGACCGAAGTTAATCTTTAACGTTTGAGTTAAAGTTAAGATTACTCTCAGGTATAACGATGCCCATAACTATTTAGGTAAAATTCTGTGTGATGTATTCTTCACAGTTATGAGATAGTTATTTTTTCAACGTTATATTAGAAATAACATTTGAGGAACCAAGTTTGACGTAACAAAGAGTTATGTAGAAATAGTACAAGTTGGAGTGAGCGCGAGAGATTGTTCGGAACATGCTACAGGATGGGTAGATGACCGTAAAACTAAATATCCATCGTCGGCAGTGTTCCCAGATGACTTTTTTGAGGATCAGGAGGTGTCGCCACGAACGATCAGGAGATTTCAGGAGACTCGCTCGCCTCAAAAATTGGTAGAATTCTGTAGTTTCAGTCTTTACGTTTATAGATAGGCAACTAGATGTCGCCACGAAAAATCAGTAGAATCAGTTGGTGGACGCCTCCAATCAGCAAGGAGGGGGGTATTTTTTACGTTTATACTTATACATAGGTACAATACACAGAAAATAGCTGATTAAGTTCCATCTGTTGACTTTTGGGGGAAATGCAACTTTATAAAATATGTAAGGGACTGCTGTGGCAACGCTAGATGGCGGCTAAAGCATAAAAATAAAAAAAATAAAATAGGATAAAATTCTGAAAAATTCAAACTCCATACAAAACCGTTCATGAATCGTTACGCGCATGCGCAATGACGAATAATGCTGCGCAGTAACACATTTTTCGTTACTGCGCATCCTCGTAATCGTTCAAGAACGGTTTTGTATCGAGTTGGAACAAAACCAGATGATTTTCAGAATTTCATCACTTCATCAGGAGGTTTAAGGACGCCATCAGTAGATCAGTAGGCGAGGGTCGCCATCAGTAGGTCTCCTGAAATTTCAGGAGGTCTGAGAACACTGATCGTCGGCCACCGTTGATGACCGAACAGTGCCGAACAGCAAACAGCTGTTCGGGTTCGGTGGTGTTTCAAACGGTAGATAGAAACAGGGTTGCCAGATTGGTGTATTTTCCCACAATTTTGGGGTAATTTGAAAGCGGCTAGGGAAATTTTTCTAAGCAGAAATTGTAGTGGAATTTTTTGGGGGCGGAAAATTATGGAGGATTTTAAGGGGTCATGGTAAATTAAATTTGCGAATGTACATAGAACTGTATATTATACTCCCATATAATTGAAGACGATAGGAACTATTAATTATTTCCAGGGTCCTCGTTGATAAGTAGTATAATTTTGGTTTACTGTTCTCTTCATTTGACTACTAATTTATTAAAATGCGGCAAAAATTTAAATTTGGGGTATTTGAGCTTCAATTTGAGGGAATTTCAGTTTCTAAGTGGGGATTTATAAAATATCATCTGGCAACTCTGGATAGAAAGCTCAGTAGACACTTAAAATAAAATTTCAACTTATATCTCTCGATTTGATTTTTGTATAATTTTTAAAATTGTATTACCCTTCTATTCTTAATTATTAAATTATTAGCTTCCAAATTCACTTGATTTCTGTCTAAAAACAAGTCAAAAGATGAACCTAACCTTACATATCCTTACATAACTACAAAGTTATCTCATAACTTGAGGTTTAAAGTCGCGTTATAAAGTGACAGTTGATATATCAGATAACTCAAGAACTGCCAAGAAATAACGCAAGTAGTTAAGTTAAATATGATACATCACACCAATTCGAGGATTATAACTTAACTACAGGATAACTTTACGTTAAAGATAACTTCGGTCATCCATCACACGGCTGATTATCATTGACAATATGTACTACTATTGTGTTCATTATTTTTTGCCTTTCTTACGAAGTTTCAAATAAAATAGGAAAAATTAAACGATTTAGAAGTTTACAACGGAAGTTGATCCTGATTCCTCAAATAACTGTTGGTATTTTTAAGTGTAGGGCCGGCGTAGCGCAGGCGGTAGTATGCTTGCCTCGCATGCTGGTAGGCCGGGGTTCAAATCCCACCGCCGGCAAGAACTACACATTTTTAAAATGTCTATAGGCCCCAGGTCGACTCAGCCTGAATAAAATGAGTACCTTGGGTAAAACCAGGGGCAATAATAGGCGGTTGAAGCGTACCACTGGCCCTGTTACCTTCCTTGTATACCGTAGGCCATAAATATAGCAGACTACGCTGCTATAATCCCAAAGCCGCGTCAGTGGTATAAAACGGGAGACTATTATTTATTATTATTTTTAAGTGTACCAAATCTTTGAGTTTTAAAATTATTATAAAAGGTTAGGGATCTTTCAAAACTTCATGAACCTTGCAAAATACGCATGGAGGAAAAAAATCCTAAAAACATTAACTATTTTTATTTCATACTGAATTCAATATAAATTATTAAATATTCCAACTATTTTACTAATGGAAAATCTGTCTTGCTATGAGAACGCACTACAGATAAATATGCTTTCAGTAATATCGGATTTCATAGTTTCGTTCGTAGATTGATGTCACCAAATGTGTGAGTCAAGTTCATAAAATTTGGTAAGGCTAGGGCCAAAATACATCTATTTCCTTTTACAGTCTCTGGTGTTTAGTGTTGGCAGTTGTTTACTAAATCAAACAAATTATAAAAGTTCAGTTGTTTGTTCTGACAATCGTCTTCCGATATAAATATTTGCACAATTTTTGTATGCTTTATATTATATTTTGTCATAACTCGCTCGGGTGTTTGTATTTTCTGGGTAATTTGTATTTCCACCTTTCAGCAGTGGCGGATAGACAGAAGGGGAAATTGGGAAATTTCCCCACCCAAGGTTCAAACTTAAAGAAAAAAATTGTTGAAACAAAAATATATTAGCTGACATTTAACTCAAACTACAGACAGACAAATTCAACCCAATTAACTGACTACTTAAGAAAATTAAATGAACGTAATACATATCAGTTATTATTTATGTCTTATGTAGTTTGGGTTTATCTTTTTTATTTGGTTGGTGAATCATTGGAAGTTCCCCGCCCCTTTCCAAAGCAAATGGCTAGGTCCGCCACTGCCTTTCAGTTATATGTACCTTAAAAGCGGATTTTTTTATCCGATATATATGTAATAAAAAAGTATTCTTCTCAAAAAATTCAAATGATGTATTTTAAGTCCAGTCAGATTTTTGTTTAAAGATTACTAATTAATTTAGAAACGTGATCTCAACAAATACTCGACTTTAAGATGTACAGATTGGTTTTTTATTATTATTATAGTAGTTTAACCCTTTCAGCTCCGGTGACGCGTACGCGCGTCCAAATATGACTATAGATCAGTGCCGTGGACGCGTAAGCGCGTCAAACGAAATCATTTCTGCCGGCACAGGCGCTAAGACTGGAAATACTACAGCGGAGCTGAAAGGGTTGATGATAACTTCTACAAGAAAATAAACTTGCCTTTAAATATATCATTTGAAATAAAAAAATCCGTAACCTAAAAATATGTGTCCGTCCTATGGTTGTGTAATCATATTCTTACTACAACTGATTTTTTACTTATGTACATTATTTCTGTTTTTCTCTTAAATCCAGGTATTAGTTAGATTTAAAACATTATGTACTCAAAGCCTTTTATATGGAAGTAAAAGAGAATAATGTTACTTTGCTAATATCCATGTCCAATATATAGGGTGTCCCAAAAGTAGCGGAACGGTCGAATATTTCTCGAAATAAACATAGTATCGAAAAACTGAAAAATACTTGTTCAATAATTTTCAAAAATCTATCGAATGACAAAAAACACGACCCCCACTCTACCCCCTAGAGGTGGGGTGGGGGGTAACTTTGAAATCTTAAATGGTAACCTCCAGTTTTTATTTCAGATTTGGATTCCTTACGTAAAAGTAAGTAAGTTTTATTCGAGATATTTTTTTGATCTATGGATAGATGGCGCTATAATCGAAAAAAAAACCATTTATCCTGATGTCGTAGGTAAATAATAGAAACGCTGAAACGGTATAATATCTCGAGATATACACTTCCAAATGAAAAACAAAAAAATACGTATTTAATATTTTTCAAAAACCTATCGAATGGCACCAAACACGGCCTCCCACTCCACAACCTGGAGGTGGGGTGGGGGTAACTCTAAAATCTTAAATAGCAACCCCAATTTTTTATTGCAGATTTGGATTCTTCATGAAAAATTAAGCAACATGTATTCGAAACAATTTTTAGAATTGTTGATAGATGGCGGTAATAAATCGTCTTTTTCCAATTATAGCGCCATCTATCAACAATTCTAAAAAATGTTTCAAATAAATGTTGCTTAGTTTTTCATTATTAATCCAAATCTGCAATCAAAAATATAGGTCTCTCCAAATCTGGGGGAGGGGTGGAGGCTCATGTTTGGTGTTATTCGATAGGTTTTTGAAAAATATTAAATACGTGTTTTTTTCGTTTTTCATTTGAAAATGTATTTCCCGAGATATTAGAGCGTTTCTACAGCTGTTTGTTATATAATTGTTTTTACGATTATAGCGCGATCTATCCACAATTCGAAAAAATGTCTCAAATAAGACTTGCTTACTTTTACATAAGCAATCCAAATCTGCAATAAAAACTGGGGGTTTCTATTTAGATTTTTAATTTACCCCCCACCCCACCTCCAGGGGGTGGAGTGGGAGATCGCGTTTGATGTCATTAGATAGATTTTTAAAAACTATTGAAAACGTGTTTTTCAGTTTTTCGATCCGATGTTTAGTTCGCGAAATATTCGACCGTTCCGCTACTTTTGGGACACGCTGTAAAAGAAACTACTAAATTGTACTCATGAGAAATGTTACAATTTAATACAGGTTTTGATCAATACATTAAGTCTTGTAGAACAAATATTTATGGGGTCTTAAGCCATTCATGTATTATTATAAGTTAGAAAAGAAAATTACTACATAATAGAAAAGTATATAATTCTTGAGACTCATTTTAGGTCAATTTGGCATATAAATCACCTTATCTAAAACTCAACAGCCTTTTAACATATTCACTGCGGTGTCTTTTTTAAATATGCTCTCTGGTTGTCGTTAATTCGTGTTCTATAGGGTCGGCAGTGAACGTGTTAAAGGTGGTACCTTAAAATTAGTTTATTGCAAATATCTTTCGCAGATAAAGCGTTGACTGGCAATGTTCTGAACCGTAACAGCTGAATTAATTAAAATATGGAAAGACTGAACAATAAAAAGGAACCCTAAGTTCAGTTTGGTCAATGGCCTTATTTTTCCCATTAATAGTGCTAGAACTAGAATAGTGCAGCTAGTTTATATTCACTTTTAAAACAAATTCTATTTTCAATTTGGTTCAATTCTATTTTCTGTCTCGACATACCCTTGTCTTGGGTATGCCGAGATAGTCCAAGAGGCAGCGCTGAAAAATCTCTTTGAATTTACTAAAGCTAGATTTTTCAGTTGATTACTGTGATTGTGTAGAGAAACATACTGCGGTCGGTCAAGCGAAACGTAGAACAGGGGTTACTGAGAGGGTATCAAAGTTGCTTTCCTACGAAGGTAATTAAATCCATTTACTAAGGCTGAAAATCAGTACACACATTCTAAATTAAATATAAATAAAAGTTATTATAGTCGGTCAGCTGTATGACGGGACAGAGCCGGTCGGTCGGCCCCAGTGAATGTACAGGGTTATTCACTATATTTTGACCCCCTTGTAAACTGCTTTATTTACAGAATTTGAAAAAAATGTAAAATACAAAAGTTATCCGATTTTTAAATTATGACTTTTTGACATATATATCGTACTAGTGAAATCATCCATTTGGGCGTGATGACGTAATCGACTATTTTTTTTAAATGGGAATAGGGGTCGAGTGCTAGCTCATTTGAAATATTATTCAATTCCCTATACAGTAATATAAACATTAACATAATTAATTATATTGTCCAAAAAATTGTTTTAATTAAATTAATTGTTTAATTAATAATTCAAAAAAATTTTTTGGCCATCCTGTATAAATAATGATCTTAATGTTTATAGTACTGTATAGAGAATTGAATAACCTTTCAAATGAGCTAGCACAAGACCCCTATTCTGATTTAAAAAAATAGTCGATTATCGATAGTCGATCAAAGAATCATAATTAAAAAATTGAATAACTTTTGTATTTTACATTTTTTTCTAATTCTGTAAATAAAGCAGTTTACAAGGGGGGTCAAAATATAGTGAATAACCCTGTACATTCATTGGGGCCGACCGACCGGCTCTGTCCCGTTATAGAGCTGACCGACTATAATAACTTTTATTTATATTCAATTTAGAATGTGTGTACTGATTTTCAGCCTTCGTAAATGGATTTAATTACCTTCGTAGGAAAGCCACTTTGATACCCTCTCAGTAACCCCTGTTCTACGTTTCGCTTGACCGACCGCAGTATGTTTCTCTACACAATCACAGTAATCAACTGTGAAAAATTTAGCTTTAGTAAATTCAAAGAAATTTTTCAGCGCTGCCTCTCCGTCTATTATTTTCCCCATTAATAGTGCTAGAACTAGAATAGTGCAGCTAGTTTATATTCACTTTTAAAACAAATTCTATTTTCAATTTGGTTAAAGTCTATTTTCTGTCTCGACATACCCTTGTCTTGGGTATGCCGAGAATTATTGCAAGCAATTCTAGATCTATCTGACAGTTGCCAGGATTGTAGTCAGCCAAATCTGAAGATGTGATGGACTTACGGTGGTTTTTTATAGTAATTTGAATTAGAGCACAAAGTCAATATTAAAGGAATGTTAGTTGACATTTACTTAAAAAGTTATTCGTAAATAAAAATAACAACATGTAACTTTCAATCAACGAAATAATAATTTGTAAGCTACAATTGACTTTGGGAGTGAATATGTAACTTACAATAAACATTTTCGCTGATTCTAGCCAGCTAAATTATTCTTCGAGGTGGGTGCAACCTTTAATATACAGGTATAAATTAAAACAAATTATATAATTCAAAAAATATGTATAAGAAACAATGTAGAAAAATTGTTGCACATATCGCCGCCGCCTACGAAAAGTATAACTCCGAAAAATGCCGTTAAGAGTAGAACTTTCAATGAACGCCGCGAAAAATATTATTTTTGATTATATGATTGTGAAAATTATAATCCCTAATAAACTGTTAGCGAAAAAAATTATTTTTTGAGGAGTATCGGCAAAAACATCATTTCTGTTGGTGGGTCCACGAAAATTATAATTAGTGAAAAGTTCTCAGAAATAATTGTTTTCGTCGGCAGAAACGGAAACAGAAAGGGAAATAATTGTTTTCGTCGGCATCTATTATGAACTAAATCTTTTCATTATAAATATTTTGGAAGTTATAATCTTCGCGGACACGCATATAAAAAAAATTGTAATCGCCAATATTTATCAAAGATTTATTATTTTCACTGGAAATGTATTAGGAATCACATTAATCATAGGTACCAGCGATATAGTTGGAGATTCTTCTTTGGACTGTCAGAAACATTGAAAGAAGGAGAAGTAATACCAGAAGATAGAATATGTTGTTTTTAAAATCTGGTTAATTAAAAGAGTGAAATAATTGGGATATGTGTTTAGGGTGGCAAAGAAAAGAAATAGTTTAAGAATATTACAGGCGGGAAAAACGAAGAGGCACGCAAGAAATAAATACATCATTGTTCGTTATTTTCTTTTAAGTTATTTGCTCCAATTTTGACATTAATATTTATATGTACAAAATCCCTGTTTATTATTATAAATTCATTATTGTTCATTCAATTCGTTCAGAGTTTCTTTGGCATTTTATGAAATAAAAGAATACCAACAATTCTCAGCTGTCATTTGCATTGGTTGTGTTTTTGTGCCACCTTTAAAGAGCTGTAGCTTCGTTGGGACGAATTTTTGGAGAAGCTAATTTACATTGCATTATTTGGCGCCACCTTTAAAGGGCTGTAGCTTCCTTGGGAGGAATTTTTGGACAAGCTGATTTACATGTAAAAGACCTAAAATTAATCCATCAATTTGTAGTTTTCTATTCTATGGTAAGTTTCTAGACAACCTGGTAAATAAATAGTTTCAGAATCTTAAATCAACAGTTATTCCGTTGGCTCTTCACACAAACATATTCATATAATAATTAGGAAATATCAATTTATACGTTATACAATATTACATACATATTATTATTAGCTTATAAATATACATTTACTTGAATATTTTAAACACTAAGGCAATAGTTAATTGTTAAAACAACTCTTTGAGAAAAAAAAAACAAATTCTTTGTATATATTGTGCTAAAATAAGCTGTTAATTCCATGGTTTTAAGTTTTGTGGCCAATAAAGAGACAATATAAAACATACTTGGCCAATAATTTCCAAAGTTCCAACGGATAGACTATATCCAGATCAATAACAATATCGTGCTGATTTATTTTTAGTTCTTAAGCAAATCAAACAATCGTTTCAAGCATTTTGTTATTTATACCTCTAAACGATACATATTTTAGGAACGAAAAATGTTTTGTTTAAGCACAAATAATTAAAAATTTAATGGAATCTATCTGGCAAATAAGTTTGTATTTCTCGTTTCATAACGTGACAACCCTGTAGCTATATAAAATTTATATTTAGCTAAAGTTATCGAATTTTGATTGATAAGAGAGACATCTACCGTTTATATTTCTCGTTTGATGATACAACGTGGCAACCCTGTAGCTATAGAAATTTTGTATTTAGCTACATAGGCGGAACCAGGGGGTTTTGGGGGTTATAACCCCCCCCATTGGGATGTACTTTGAGCTCTATACGCTTAACACCATACCCCTCAGAGACCTTCCAGTAGTTGTAACCCCCCCCTTTCCAGTAGTTGTAACCCCCCCTTAGGATCATCCTGGTTACGCCTATGTTTAGCTAAAGTTATCGAATTTTCATTGAGAGGAGAGACATCTACTGTTTATAAAGTTCAATATTGAAATGATACATTTTATATAGTACGATACGACTATATAGTACACCTGGGACATTATCTACAGCTATTTTGCAAAGATATACCCGGACTGATTCGATCTTATGCAAAATTAAAAATACCATTGCCAGATGGAAACGATTAAGTATTACTTAATACAAATCTTGTCGCTTGTAAAACACAAAATATGCATATCAACATATTTATATACTTTACAAGATTGCACTATGTTAAAATTAGAATTAATGTAGTATAAATGAATTTATTGATAATATTTTGATAGCTTTAGGCAGTTTTCTACCATTTTTGTTTTTGTTTTCTCTAGAAATTTTGTAAGAATTTATAAAAATATATGTAAACATATAGGTTATATGACTTTTATTTATTGGGCTACGAATATTTACAGGATTTCACTAATATTCTTCTTTTTTTTTAACTGGCTTTACAACTCGGGGAGTCTTCGGCGCGTCCACTATAGCCCTCCATCTTCTATGACCGTGCGCCTCTATTTCCCATTGTTGTACCCCAATCCTAGATAAATCGGCTCCAACATCATCCTTTCATCTTTGTCTGTCTCAAAAAAATACTGTCTTCCTCTGATCTTACCACATGACTAGTTTTCGGTACCATACAGAACCACCAATTCAGCATTATGGCGCGGCGCCTTCTCCACTCTCGTGTTGTAACCTCGGAAACCTTTTTTGGATGGTGCTAGAAAGGTCGCCAATGGAGACACTGCGAACGGCAGCCAGATTGTTGGTGGAAAGCGAGTCGTGGGTTCGAAACTAGCTTTTGGAACGTGGAATGGGACCAATAGAAGAAATATGTAAAGATAGACAAGAGAAGGTAGATTAGAGAAGAGAGAGAAACAGATAAAAAGATAGATAGGTAAAATTACCAAAGATAAGGGAAGATAGAAAGAGGGCGCCACTTAACTTTTTGGGGATACAAGGGGAAAATTAAGAAACCTTGAAGACGGAAACAGGTAAAGAAAGATAATTAGGTTCTGAGACCAAATACCAGAAAGGATATGAACAGTTAATTAGTAAAAGAAATAAATGTTGTCAACCCACTCGGGACAGTCGTCGACCTATGTACTTACCTACAAAACTTATTCTGCGAGATCTTTCTCCTGGTCGAAGATAATATAGTGATAGTTATGTTACTTAGCAAATATTTAGAGGTAATCTATTATCAGGAAACTTATTAGGAGTAGATAAATTAAAATCGTGAAATAAACAAAAAACAATATATTGAACAAATGGTTCACCAGAAGGGTCAAACCCAAAAAAACAACAAGAAATAAAGAGGAAACAATATACACAAATCAAAACTGCACCAACTATTAATGTGTGGTTGGGTACAGGTAGAAATAAACAATAAATATGATAAATGAAATAAAAGTATTATATGGTAAAATCATGCACAATTAAAAACAGAGTAAAGAGAGCCTGGTTATGAATTAAAAAAATCAAATCAAGCATTTATCATGAAAAATCTCTACTGTTTTAGGGCTTATCTCGAGATAACATAAAATATGGCAAATTTAATGATGGATAGAAAATATAAAGAACAAATATATAATAAAATTAAAGGCAAAGCATACAAAGTTAACAAAAGTTTATAGTTCAAAATTCAAAAACCACCCAGCACTCGGTTTTATAAAAAATAGCCAATCGCACAGCTTTTAATTAAATAGTTAATGTTTGATAATGAAAAGTTCTTATTTAATGAATAAAAAGTTCTATTAATGAAATCGCTGTCCTTTAGTGAACTAGATTACACCGGTGGTTAGCCTTAACCACAGATGAAGAAAGGTTTGAGGTAGATATCCCGTAGATTAGCTCTACTTTTGGAGATAATTGGATGTATGTTTAATTAAGACACTTACAGTAACTATCGTGATGTTGCTTCTTAAATTGCACTGAATCTAACTTTACTTTAACTAGTAATAAAGCACTAAGTTACTTATATGGTAATTTGAATCTAATCGGATGTTAGATCCAAATACAGATACGATAATAGAGTGAATACCACTCAGATATGATCATAAGATAATAGAGTGACTTCTCACACTTAAGAGGATCGGTACGTATTTTCGGCTGCAATGCTATTCAAATGGGGATTCATTTTTTTCGAATCCTGAGAAAACTAATAAGTATTTTTGAAAAATTTAAACGCACAATGAAAGATTACGTTATTAGCGAGGGCCGAAAGTCCCTGAGAACTTCTATAATGTTTATTTTAATAAGTTACAGGGGTGAAAAACTAAGAGAAAATTTAGTGTGATTTTTACTTTCAGATATATCATTCAAAATAAACTTTTTATTTATTCTAAGGGACTTTCGGCCCTCGGTAATAATTTAGTCTTTCATTCTGCGTTTAAATTTTTCAAAAATATTTATTGGTTTTTTCAGGATTCGAAAAAAATGAACACAATGCCGTGGTAATATTTTCCAAATCTATCTTTGTCTTACAACTCACTCAGCCGAATATAATATTGTCAGCATATATTGTCAGTCAGGCACTGACAATTTTAAATATTTGACATTGCATCGGGAATATGTTGAGTTATTGATTAAATATTATTGATATATAGTGTATTTGATAAATAATTGATTTAAGACGTGAACTTATAAAAAGTTATTTATTGTGTATTATTTGTGGAAGATCCAAGCAGAGAATACATCAGGATAATATATTCTGAGATCCAAGTATTTTGTTGTTAAAGATGTTCAAAATTGTAAGCGTTCCATAACAATATATTATTAAAAAATCACTTTAACAGTTTTCCTCTTTTCTCGACTGAGTATTAGTCTTTGTTGTACAAATAAATTATTACAATCACTGAATACATAGTTAGTGAAAAAATTATCACATTTATTAACTGAATTAATAATTTGCAATTATAAAAATAACAGTTATCCAAGAACATTCAAAACCCATCTCTTTAAATTAATGATGACGTTTTCAAGTAGAATGACATTCTAGTAATGTTTACATATCCATACCAGTGTGAATTTTACTACACGTAATTTGCCGTGTAAAGACAGAAAAAGTAGGGATACACGTAAAATATTTGCGAATTATGTGTACCCATAGCCTTAAGATATATTGCAGATAAGGTATTAGATACTAGAGACACACGTCTGCACTCCAAGCTACTCAGTTACCAACCCCATTCGCAATCTTTGCGATGCCATTCCTCTAAAAAAAGTGGGGGTCCGTCCCCTTTCAAAAAAAAAATGGCAACTCTTAAAAAGTTCCGATCTATTTCGTTTTTAGATAAAGTAACGGTATTTTAGTTGTAAAGCGTTAAAAAAATATACATCCTTTGAAATAGGGTAGCGCTTCAAACAGGCCGCAAAGGAAGTCAAGAGACCTAACGGTTGTTTTCAGAAGGGAAAATTATTCAGTCAAAAGGTCTCCTTTGAAATATAACTTAAACGGAAAATAGTAGTTATAAAATATGGCAATAAACATATAGAGTGGAGTACCTAACGGGATCTTAGTAGTAAACTTTGGGAGGTTTCTTAACGGTAACTTTTATACTAAACATATTACAATAACAGGAGCTATATAAAATAAGAGACTTTGGGTCTATTTCCAAAACATTGTGTTTCGGCAAAGCTGCAATAAAAAATGGTCCCGTTTATAATAATAAACTCAGTTATTTGCAGATACGGCCATAGGCGTACCCGTAATTAATGCTAGTGGGCTTAAAAATTACTCCAAGAGGTATATTAATTATTTACTAATCCTATTATATAAAAAAAGTTACACTGTCAATTCATTTCTTTAACGGCCAAATATCATTCTGAGAACCTTCCTTTCAAATACCAGCAGCTTATTTATTTCCCTCTGATGTAGAGTCCACGTTTCACTTACATAATATGTAACTGGACGAATAATTGACGTGTAGTCTTAATTTAGATTTTCTTTTTAGCAGCTTAGATCTTAATAATGATGATAGGTAGTATAACACTCTATTTCCTATAGCTATCCTTGCTGAGACCTCTTTTTCTATGTGTTTGTCATCTTTGATTAGAAATATGCTTTATCGCCACTGAAAATTTTTACAATTTTATGGACAAAGCTTACATACAGTCAAAAGAAAAATAATATCAATAACAACTACAATTTACTAAAATTAGATAAATCGTCAATATACCGTATATAAGCTATAAAAGCAAAGGCAAAAACAATTTATTGGAAAATTTATATAAATTGTAAATTGAACATACTTACAACAAATAAAATACATTAGGAACTGATAAGTTTAAGCTACTGCGTATGAAACCCAATTTTCTTAGTTATTCATTAAGAAATTCTTCTATTGAATAATATGGTCTTTTTGATAGATAGGCTTTTGTCATTTTACGGAACTTTGGGAAAGATGTTGCAGATTTAAGTTGTAACGGGAGATGGTTATAAAGTTTTTTTTGCGGAATATAATATAGATTTCTTTACTAACTCAGTGAATGGGATCGGTAGATAAATATCAAAGATTGAATTTCTGGTGGAGTAAAGATGATTGGGCCTTGCTGGAAAGACATGAAGGTATTTACGAATTAAACAAACCGTTTCTAGAATACTTATATAAAGATGGAAGTGTTAAAATTCCGTGATCTCTGAAGTAACTTCTGCAATGTGTAGATCTTCTGAGGCCAGACAGATATCTTATTGCTCTTTTTTGCAATTTAAAAATAACATTAAATTGAGCAGCTGTTCTAGAACCCCAAAAGGAAGACCATATCGAAGATAAGACTCGAACAACAAAAAATATGTTATTTTAGAAGATGCTAAATTGAGTGATCTTATTGCATACCAAGCTGAGGCGAGTTTCTTACTTAACGAATCGATATGAAGGGACAATTTGAGGTTGCTGTCTAAAAAAATACCAAGAAATTTTACAGAATCAACGGTACTGATGGCTGTTATTAAGAGGCAAAGGTTGAAGAGCTCCTTTATAATAGGATAATGTTACTGTTTTATCTACGTTAAAAGAGAGTAAATTAGAGTCAGACCAGGTCTTTATCGTCAGTAGATCCGAAGTTATAGTTTCATAAAGAGATGTAATAGTTCAGTTGCTCCAAGTGATACTGGTATCATCAGCAAAAAGAAAAATTTTCCCATCGATTTTTAAATTACTGATGTCATTTATAAAGATAAGGAACAGAAGAGGACCCAATACTGAACCTTTTGGTACTCCACATACAATGTTTTTGAGACTAGAGTCAGTATCATTTGCTCTAACTAGTTGTTTTCTATTATTCAAGTAGGATTGGAACCAATTCAAAGAAATACCTCTAATTCCATAGAAATTTAGTTTTTTAATCAACATGTCATGATTTACACAATCAAAAGCATTGGTATAGTCACAGAAAACAGTGGCAGTATAAAGATTATTGTTTAGTGCTTGGTAAACCTCATGTAGTACAGAAAGCATGGCATCAGTGGTACATTTATTAGTTAAAAAGCCGAACTGATTTTGTGATAAAATGTTATAGGTCGAGTTTTAACGAGTCTCAATAATTTTGGAGAGTACCGGTAGTAAGGCAATAGGTCTACAGTTGCAGGCATCAGATTTTTCATCACCCTTATGAAGAGGAATAATAATGGCTGTCTTTGGGCATTCTGGAAATTTACCTTTTTCGAAGGAATCATTAATTAGTGAGACGAGGATTTCCAACACAATGTCATTTTCTGCGAGATTAGCGAAAATTTTTATAGATATGCTTTTTCTCATGAGGATCTTTCAGTGCGTCACAGTTTTTCGATTTCTCTCTAACGCATTAAATTGTATGTGACAGAAAAAACGCACGTCGGTGACATTTATACCATTTATTCTAGTTGTCAATAGATGACGGCATAATCGAAAATAAAATAACTCGCGAATTATATAATATATCTACGAATATAATCTGAACAATTTATAAGACTATACAAATCAAAGAAAATACCATTTTATAAATGCAATAAACACAATTGATTTGATTTTATGCCAAACTGCAAATAAAATGTGGCAACTGTCAGATTTAACTAAAATGTCATGTCACTAAAATGTATATTATCACGGACTTACCTATTTTTCTATCATTTGTGACGCACTGAAAAAAGCTCATGAAAAGAAACATAGTCCATGAATACTACAGGATGATTTGCTTTTGAGACTATTGATTGTTTGGATAAGTTAGGAGTTATCGACTGGTCTTAAAAAGAATGAATTAGAGACCTTTCTTGAATTAGGGAGATAGGAAATGGGATCTTGTTGCGGCAAAATAGTTGACGTTATATTTTTACTCACATTAACGAAGTAATCGTTTATAATTTAAGGATTTGGAAGGGAAATGATTGAGCTGTGTGAGTTTTATTTCGAAGATCGTTTATTATACACTAAGTTTCTTTTGCAACAATTTTTGAGCTTCCCAGACGATTACCGCCCCCAGATATTTAAATTCTTTTGCTATTTCGAAGTTGTGGTCATCAATAGTTATGTTCTGCGTAACTCTTGGTCTTGGATTTTTGGTTAGGAGCATGTATATCGTCTTCTCTTCATTTATTAGAAGGCCCAGACTAACTGTTTCTTCCTCGAGTTCTGAAAACACTTCTCTCACGTCAGTATTAAAATTTAATACTGACCAAATAACAAATTTATAAGAAAGAAATATATCAAACTCTGTAAATCAATGTATTTTATTAAATAATTTTATAAAAAATTACTTCTACTCGCTCGATTCGATTTATATACAAATTTGAAAATCTCTAAGAAATAATATAATATAAAAGACACTCAAAACAATCATTTCGTATCATTAACTATAGTCCGAATGTGCTCCTCGAGCAAATTAGCTAGAGTTTGCCTTTTGAAACGCAATGACTCTTTTATTATCATTCTCACCACCTTAACTTGTCTATCGATATCACCTTTCAACGTTTTAATGTTATCGAAAAGTTCCGTAAAGTTTTTACCCGGCTTACGCACTAGTTTATTCATTTTTTGACGTATTTCGAAGTTTTGATTCTCGATTTCCTTTTCGTTTTCTGCGTCTTCTTCCTCCGACTGAAATTAACAGAAGTCAAGATTATTAATAAGAACATGAAAGAAAATACACAATCTTATGTAAAAATAAATACGAAGACGGGGAAATGCTGAATTATTTATGGTAGAATAAAGTCTCAAACAAATATTATTTACATGTACTGTTTACATTACGTAAATTTTGTGACATTGCTTCTGCAATGTAGGCCACTCGTTTTGAAAACAACGGAGTCAGCAATTATGTTACTATTAGTATTTTCACGGTCACATTCAGGTGTAGTTAATCATAACAAAACAATTACGATTTATTTATAGATACGGAGAAAGTAAAGAAGAGATTATTCATTATTCAGACATCGACATGGTTAGATCAGATACGTTGTCCACCAACTAGTTACTGTCGTATTTAGTGTTCTAAATAAATATATTCTGCTAAATAGTGTTTCAACTAAATTAACCCCATCCTCAGTGGTAACAACCCCCAGTACCAAGATAGTGGTTTCCAAACGTAGCTATAATGTATGTGAATGTAGTGTTAATGTTAGGTGCTTCAGAATGGTTCTGTTTTGCAGAAAATTTTTTTATCGTGGAGTACTGTTTTCGATCATACGGAAAAGGTAGCGAAAATGGTCCCAGCTTAAAATCAATAATGGTTTCAGCAGGACGGAGCAACCTGTCACATGACCAGGGAGTCTCTTCTAATACTGCTCGATCATCTTGGGTGTTGGCCACTCACCAGATCTAACGCCATCTGATGCGTATACAGCGTGTCTACTTGAGTTGGAAACATATGGGAAACTTTTTTATTATTAATTTTACGAAAAAAAGTTATTCTTTATAAAAAGTTCTGCATGCCCCAAAACCTAAGATTCAATTATCAGATATCAAATTTTCTCAATATTATACGAGGTATGTCAAAAAATATGAATTTCGGCTAAGGGTAAAGTACCTTTATTTCTCTCAATATCGAAAATTCTTATTATGAAAAGTTGTTTGGAAATAAAAACCAAGCTCAAATATGTAATTACATGCTTCTAATTGGAAAAAAATATTTTCCAAATTTTTCTCAAATTTATTGATACTAACTTCGTTTTTATTCATTACACATACGATAACTCTTTTATTACTTTTACGAAAAAAAGGTATTCTTTATAAAAATCTCTGTATGTCCTAAGACCGAAGATTCAACCAACAGATATGACATTTTATTAATTTTATACGAGTTATGTCAAAAAATATGAATTTCACTCAAGAGTAAAGTACCTTTATTTTTCACAATATTGAAAACGGTTATTAAAAAAGTTGTTTAGAATTAAAAACTATGTGTCAATATGCAATTACATCCTTCTAATTGAAATACTGTGAAATATAAAGGTGCTATAATATTGAGCGAATTTCATATTTTTTGACACACCTCGTATAAAATTAATAATATTAATAATAGCCTTTATTGCCCAACAGTTTCCCATTTACAGAGCAAATTTTACAATGATTTTTATAACAGCACATACGAATAAAGATACTAAAGTAAAGAAAAATAAAAGAATACTAAAATAAAGAAAGAAACAAACAATAAAATACATAAATTTATAACTTACTTTCACACACTCAAAATATGTGCCCGTGATTTATTTTTAAGTTCACATTCGCTGCACGTGAATATATCACAAACACCTACTAATTTATTAGCATTACGGGACATTAGATTTAATGGTGATTTGTACAAAATATTAGTTTGTGCTCTGTTACATAAAAATATATTATTTTGTTGTCTGGATGTTAATCTAGGAACCCATATATTAATTTGTGAAAGTAACTTAGCACAATCTACCTTATTGTTTAACAATTTATGAAGAAATATGACAGAAGCTTGATTTCTACGCTTTTCTAACGAGACAAAGTCAAACTGATTGAGTAAGTTCAAGTAATTACAACCTCTAGGAGGATAAACTCCTGTCAGTTTAAAGCTTAAATGTTTTAAAAATTTCTTTTGAACTTTCTCAATAGTGGATGCATATTGAATGTATATTGGGTTCCAAATAATTGATCCATATTCTAATTTCGGTCTTATTAAACTATAATATAGTGAGGTTAGTACAAACAGGTTATGAAAATTTTTACAATTACGAGTAACAAATCCATACGTACGATATGCAGCATTGACAATTACATTGATGTGTTCGTTAAAAGTAAGCTGTGAATCAAAATAAATTCCTAAATCTTTAACAGTGTTACTTCTCTCCAGTACTGTATCGTCAATCGTATAACGATACACGACTGGATTATTTTTACGACTACATGTTAAAATTTTACATTTAGAAATATTTAAATAAAGGTGATTATTCAGACACCACTCCTGCAACAAGTTAACTTGCCCCTGCAACCTAATACAGTCATTTAAACAGGAAATGGACATATATAACTTCAGATCGTCTGCAAACATTAATTTGTTATCCTCAAGTACGTTACATAGATCATTTATAAAGATTATAAATAACAATGGTCCTAGATTAGACCCTTGGGGAACCCCACTTGTAGCAAGATAAGTGTCCGAACAAAAACCATTATAACAAACACACTGTTTACGTTGTGTTAAGTAGGATTGTAATAAATTATAATATGTATTATTGATACCCAGAATTTTAAGTTTCTGAAGTAGTATTGAATGGTTAATTTTATCGAAAGCCTTCGAGAAATCCGTGTATACCACGTCAACTTGTCCTCTATCGTCTAAATTTTCACATAGATACTGACTGAACACGGTTAGGTTGGTGACAGTTGATCGTGCGTTCATAAATCCATGTTGATGAACAGATATTATATTTTTAGCTGACAGATATATGCGGGAGTACACAACAGACTCAAAGATTTTAGCAAAATTATTTAAAATGGATATTGGTCTATAATTAGCGATGTTAGTACGATTTTCGGACTTGTATATAGGACAAACTTTAGCTGTTTTCCATACATCTGGAAAAACTGATGATTTTAGAATCAAGTTGAAAAGTGTACAAAGTGGCCTAGTTAGTACATGCAGGCAATCTTTCAATAGAAATGAAGGTATTTTGTCAGGTCCTGAAGTAAATTTATTCTTCAATTTTTTTCCAGCTGCTAAAATTTCAAGTTCACTAATAGGTTCACAACTGATATCTAAAAAAGTATTGGGATCAAAATTGAAATCCAAATTTCCCTCATGTATCTCAGGTAGAGAATACACACTTTCAAAAAATGTTCTGAATGCATTTACTATTGTCTGAGGAGTATTAAATATTTCATCATTATAAACCATTTGTCCAGGAATTCTAGAAGACTTTTTATTATTTACAAATTTCCAAAAAAATTTTGGTTCATCTTTTAGTTTCATTTGCACCGTTTGTAAATAAAGTGAATATGCTTCCTTAATTTTTTCTTTTACTAGTAGCCTAACTCTACTGAATTGTACGTAATAATCATTATTTTTGGTTTTTTTAAATTTTTTATGTAATTTAGCTTTTTCCTTAATAAGTTTTATGACCTCACTTGAATACCAACTAGGATATTTATGCTTAAAATTTTTATAAACTGGCACATGGCTATCAATGATTTCATAAAACCTATCATAGAAATTTTGCAATGCTTGGTTGACGTTGCTGAAATTTTCCAGAAAAGCCCAGTCGGTGTAAAAGAATTCAATATACATTGACATATAGTCGGCTTTTTTAAAGTTATAAGTTTTAGCACTCATGCTTGCATCAAAATTGTTTTGTTTAGTAAAGATAGCTTTAAGTTCAATTGATAAAGAGGGGTGGTACGCATCTTCGTGTACCAGTGGAAGAGCATCACGAGATACAGAACAATAAATATTTGAAACTATTAAATCCAGTAATTTATTGTGATTATTTGGAATATTGTTGTATTGTTTCATGTTATAAAACGCTAATAAGTTGTTAATGGAATTTGTTTTACGATCATTAAGATTATTTTGCACATAATTTGGGCAGTTAAAATCACCAATTATCATAACCCTAACCGAATTCAAAATATTCCAATCCTCAAGAACTTCTAAAAAACTGTCAAACTCATCAAGCGATATAGATGGTGGAATGTAAATAACTGCCAAATAAAAAGATTTGAAAGATATATACAATTTGCACACCAAGAAGTCGATTTCGGGAAAATTTTCAGCAAACAGTGACGTATCAACTAACTCAGACTTAATACTAGTATCTACAGCAAAGAGTACACCACCACCACAAGTTAACCCCACTTGATCAAATTTACGATCACTTCGATAAACTTCATAGTTACCCGGAAATAATTCACTAGAATTTACTTCCGGTTTCAACCAGGTTTCACTTAATGCTACAACACTATATTCGCAATCACTCACACTTGAAGAGAACATGTCTATTTTACTGTTAAGTCCTCTGACGTTTTGATAGTAAACTTTGATTTCTTCGTTACAGATACTGTTGGGTTGACTTAGTTTAAAGATACTATTTTTGGAACATCGTTGATATATTTTATCCGACAGTTAGTATCACCAGAGTTTTTCCTATCGTATAGCTCTTGTTTAACTTTTTTATAATATTCTAATTGCCGTCTAGTACGATCCGCAGAAATCCCTATATTTGTGTAATTTTTCTTTGCTTTAAGTTTATTAGAGTTTATTAATATTTTCCTCGCAATATCTTCATTTTCAACTGTAATCTTAATTGGCCTATTTTTTGATTTATCGGCAGTACCCAGTCTAACGATACTCATATTAATGTTTGACAGCTCTGGAGACAATGAAGTCAGTATACTTGAAATAACTTCTTTATCGTAATTAGCTTGTTCTTGGGATGGTGTATTTTGTTCCGGTTCAGCAACATTAAAGAACATGACATTTTTCTTACGCTTTAGTCTATCGGTTACTTCCGATACCAAATCTTCAAAATCTACAGAAGTTTCGGTTTTAGCTTTTTCTGCATTTAAGTCTTTTATGTCTTTCTGGAGTTGAATAAGGGCCTTTAATTCATTGAGATCTTTACCAATACCTCTACAACCCACACATGTCCAATCACATCCTTTATTACCATTTAGAATACGTACTTCATTTGAAGTAATATCAACACAGGAATGTTTATAGGTATCCTTACAAACACAGCATGTAACCATAAGATGGCCATCAAATGATAATTCACAACATTTACAAGCAATTTTTGAAGGCATCTTGGATATACAAATCCGTTAGGTAGATAGCAAGAGATACGCCACTGGTAAATTATCAAAGCAATTAAATTGCTAATTGATAAGAAATCGTGGAAATCGAAGTTGAATTGTTGAGGTTATATTTGAAATTCGCACAAAATACTCGATAACAGAAATATTAACTATGCGTTCAAAATGCTGCAGTGATAAATAAACTGTTTATAAATACCTTGATATACTCGAAACAAATTAAACTTGAGCACTTTATACTAAAACTAGTATTTAATTCGGACACAACTGAAACAGGTATAATATCATACAGTGCCGTAGTAACAAACTTGATATATAATGGTTGTGTCTTAGATTTTAGACCATGCAAAGTTTTTTATGAAGAATAACTTTTTTTCGTAAAATGAATAATAAACGAGTTATGATATTTGTAATAATTAAAAACGATGTTGGGTATCCATAAATTTGAGAAAAATATTTTTTTTTTCAATAAGAAGCATGTAATTGCATATTTCATCTTAGTTTTTAATTCCAAACAACTTTTTATCATAAGAATTTTCGATATTGAGAGAAATAAAGGTACTTTACTCTTAGCCGAAATTCATATTTTTTGACATACCTCCTATAATATTGAGAAAATTTGATATCTGATAATTGAATCTTAGGTTTTGGGGCATGCAGAACTTTTAATAAAGAATAACTTTTTTTCGTAAAATGAATAATAAACGAGTTATGATATTTGTAATAATTAAAAACGATGTTGGGTATCCATAAATTTGAGAAAAATATTTTTTTTTTCAATAAGAAGCATGTAATTGCATATTTCATCTTAGTTTTTAATTCCAAACAACTTTTTATCATAAGAATTTTCGATATTGAGAGAAATAAAGGTACTTTACCCTTAGCCGAAATTCATATTTTTTGACATACCTCGTATAATATTGAGAAAATTTAATATCTGATAATTGAATCTTAGGTTTTGGGGCATGCAGAACTTTTAATAAAGAATAACTTTTTTTCGTAAAATTAATAATAAAAAAGTTTCCCATATGTTTCCAACTCAAGTAGACACGCTGTATATGTGGAATGCTAAAGGAGGCAGACTGATCCACCGTCTGACATTCCGGAATTGCGTACTGGAATTAAAGATTTTTTTCATGCCAAAAGGCATCTTTAATATCTGTTTTATAGAGAATGTCGTCGTGAATAATGTTTGCAAGGCTATTCGCGGTGTGCAAGTACTTGGAAAGGGAAACGAGAAACGACCGTGCGCGAGTCGCGGAGAAATATTGCAACTATCTTAAATAATTCATATTGTCAATTGAAATTGTCAAATTGACGTATATTTCATACCTTCTGTCATTGACGCAGAAAAATTATATATTGCTCCACAATATTGATATGATATGCAATTATTTTATAAAGGTAAATTTAATTAATTTTATTTATTTACTACATACAATTGTTTACGTTTGCTAAACATAACCTGCATCTTATTTTTTCTTCTTATTATTTTTTTGGACTATGGCCTTGACAATTATCCAGCAACCAGGACTAATATAATTGGCCAATATAATTAAAAGTGCGAATAAAAGTACAGAGCGTAGAAATAGAGGTCGCTTTGCCGAACTTGCACGGTCCCAATATTATGAATACAAAATATACACTAAGCATCAAAATTAACGCACCACCTTAAAAATGGGACATTTTTGATGTCTCGTATTTCCTAAACCTGTTGTCCGATTTGAGTGATTCTTTTAGTATATTTACTCTTCAAGAATATTTACCATTGTCATTGTATACCGGGTGTTACATTGACAGTGTGAGTTTTCCTCAAAGTTTGTAACACCCTGTGGAATATTCTAGCGTATATAAAATATAGAAATTAAAACTCAACTGTAGCCTTATGCCTTCTTAATATTTTGCTTTTTGATTCATTCGCATATTATGTTGGATAATAAAAAAGTTAGGTACTTTAACAACTAGCAATGTTATTCTTCAATACGGGGTGTTTCTAAATAAGTGCGACTAACTTTAAGGGGTAATTCTGCATGAAAAAATAATGACCGTTGGCTTTATAAACATATGTCCGCAAATGCTTTGTTTCCGAGATACGGGATGTTGAATTTTTTCTTGCAAACTGACGATTTATTTATTGCTCTAAAACTGGTTCAAATATGCAAATGAAATTTTGTAGGTTTTAAGAGGTAGTAGGTTTTATTTCGTGTTTTTTGACTTACAATTAAGAATTTTATATTCACCATTGGCGTGCAATGGGGTATAAACATTTTAGATACATCCGGTATGCACGCCAATGGTGAATAAAAAATTCTTAGTTGTATGTCAAAAAATGCGCAATCACTACCTCTTAAAATCTACTAAATTTCATTTGCATATCTCAACCGGTTTTAGAGCAATAAGTAAATCGTCAGTTTGTAAGAAAAAATTCAACATCCCGTATCTCGGAAACGAAGCATTTGTGGACATATGTTTATAAAGCAAACGGTCATTATTTTTTCATGGAAAATTACCCCTTAAAGTTTGTCGCACTTATTTAGAAACACCCTGTATTGATGAATAATATGGCTAGTTGTTAAAGTACCTAACATTTTTATTATCCCACAAAAGCGAATGAATCAAAAAACAAAATGTTAAGAAAACCAAAGGCTACAGTTGAGTTTTAATTTCAATATTTTATATACGCTAGAACAGCGGTTCTCAACCTTTTTTACTCAGCGACACACTAACGTACTCCTTACAGATTCGCGACACCCTTATATGTACACATTTTTGCTAGTGGTAGGTAAGTAGAGATGAATATATTAAGCATATTATTTTTTTTTATTACGGATTGGCACTTTATTGATTGGTATAACGTGGTATATACCTAATAGTTAAAAAATGGTTGAATGCATGATTGGTATATTATAACAAGTAAAAAAATATAAATAAAAATATCGTATTCGCAAATCTCGCGACACACCTGATAGGTTCTTCCGGCACACCAGTGTGTCGCGACACGGTGGTTGAGAACCGCTGCGCTAGAATATTCCACAGGGTGTTCCAAACTTTGAGGATAAAACACACTATCATTGTTACACCCGGTATACAATGACACTTATCTGTTTAGCAACAATATTATTACATCGACATTCTTGAAGAATGAAGCTATAATATACTAAAACAATCACTCAAATCGGACTACAGGTTTAGGAAGTGCGTTAATTTTGATGCTTAGTGTATAATCATAAAAATTTCAATATTCATTTTAGTATTGTTTATTTTGCCGCATACTGTATTTATGATGCTCTGAAAGATAAAACAAACTAGAATTACAATAACTATAAAAATGAAAGAAAAAGGGTAAAAATATTAGTAACAGCAACAAAGAGAGATAATTGGGAAAATTCTAAGATTAAATGGACGAAGATATAATAAACAGAAGCTATTCTACATATAGTCCAAGTAATGAAGCTTGAAATAGGACAAAACCTCGCAATTTTTATAGAATGGATCGATTTGCTTGAAAATTTGAGAATAAGTAGTGGATAGTCCAAGGATCAAAATCTTTATGATGCCAAAAGGCGCTTTTACCATGGGGGTGGTTGCCACCCCATGTTGGGGGTGAACATTTTTTATTATATTTTGACCGCAAAAGTTGGTAAAAACATTCATTCTAAGCAAAAAATGTTCTATACATTTTTTTGATAAAATTAATAGTTTTCTATTTCTTCGCTATCGAAAGTGTTAGTTTTATATTAAAAAAATTAATATTTTTAATCAGTTTTCTGCAAATAACTCAAAAAGTTTTTGTTTTATCAAAATAACTTTGCTTAAAAAAATGTACCTTCTGAAAAAATCAACAACACCGTTTTTTTAAATGTTCTTTAAGACCAATAGTAATCGAGCTATACTTTATTATATGTTAGGTCTTCTTTGGCAAATGCTAAATATTGTAGTTTCAAAGTCAAAAGACGGGAAAACTATGCATTTTTCGAGGATCACTTGTTTAAACTAATTTAAAGTATTTAAAAATATCTATCTTCAGAAATAAAAAAAGTCTTTAGCTCCAAAATTAGGTGGCTTATAATGAAAAGAATGTCAGACCCTATATTTTTCAGCGAAAAAGTGATCGATAGCAAACCCCTAATCACCACCCTGATTAAAATTAGTCATTGACCTTATTTCGTCTTCTTTACTTATGTATTACTAATAGGTTCTAGAAGTTTAACTGGTTTAGAATGATTAGTTTTTAAAAAAATGGAGTCAAAAGCAAATATCGAATTTTTGAAGTTTGGTAAAAAATTCCCTTTTCTTCAGAATAGAAAGATTATCATCAGAGATACAAAAAAATATTTAAATATAAAATTGTAGCTTATTTAATTCCCAAGAACTTGATTTGCAAAAATTTACTCTACGGTAAAAATTGAGTGAACTATTGATAATTAAAACTTGTAATAACATGCAAAAATCACCTTTACCAACCCTTTCTGCGACTGCGAAGTCACCACTTTTTGCGACTGAGGATTTTAAAAGGATTTGGTATTAATAGTCTTATAGATCTTGTAAAAACCTACAAAATTGTTTTTTAACAAACTTTCTAAGATAAAAATTAAAAAGGTTACGGTTAAAAAATCAATATATTTAAAAAAAAAAAAAAAAGAAATCTAATTGGAAGCATAATAATGTAAGTTAGCTTTGCTTTTAGCAATTGGCCTTATTAATTCTTCTTTATTTATATATTATTAATAGATTTTAAAAGTTTGACTGGCTTAGAATGATTAGTTTTTAAAAAACTAGAGTTAAAAGCGAATAACAACTTTTTGTAGTTTGGTAAAAAATGCCATTTTCTTCAAAATAGAAAGATTAGCATCAGATATACGAAAAAATGTTTTTATATGAAATTGTAGGCTATTTAATTTCCAAGAACTTGGTTTGAAATAGCTATTTGTATAACAAGGGAGGAAAGTGTAACTTTTCCTCCCGAGAATGAAGTTTACTGCCCGACGCGTAGCGGAGGGCAGTAATCATTCAAGGGAGGAAAAGGCACTTTACTCCCATGTTATACATATGGTTTTTCCACCTTCCTCAAATAACAAGTAATTTTGTCATTTTTACTTAATTTATTTATGTAACTAACCAACAAAATTTATTAGAACTAAAACAACAAGTAGGTACAATATAACTGTCAGCTGTCAAATATAAGTCAAATTATTAATGTAAACATTGTTAAATCAAAATAACAATTTACTGTTTTTTACCATTCTGCAAAATATAGGATGTTTTATAAATAAACGTTAAAATGTATAGATACTCCGTAATAGAAAATAGATATTATACAGGGCGTCAGTAAGTTATATTTCATGAATGAAATATTATGACGTCACTTTTACTTTTCCTCCCTAGGGAGGAAAAATATTTTCCTCCCTAGGGAGGAAAAGTACAACTTTGCTCCCTACAATCAGGTCCGGAAAAGTATACTTTCGGTAGAGGTAGGTGGAAAAAATTTTTTCTACGGCAAAAATTGAGTGAATGGTAAATGAGTATATATCGAAAAACATTGATTTTTTCTAAATAAAACTAACATTTTCGATAGCGAATAAATCGAAAAGTATTAATTTTATCAAAAAAATGTATAGAACATTTTTTGCTTAGAATGAATGTTCTTATCAACATTTGCAGTCAAAATATAATAAAAAATTTCCACCCCTAAGATGGGGTGGCAACCGACCCCATGGTAAAAGCGCCTTTTGGCATCATATAGATTTTGATCCTTGAAGTATCCACTAATTATTTTCAAATTTTCAAGCAAATCGATCCATTCTGTAAAAATTGCGAGGTGAAATGCTTCGGTTCCTGGACTAATAACCGTAAAGACGATAAGAACACAAAAAACAAGAAAAATGGAGAATAATAGAAAAAAAAAAAAAGAATGTGTGTGTACTTTGTACGCAAGTGAGAAGTTATACTTCTATTATTATGATTTCAACGAAAAATATACTTAAAACAGTTTATTTGTATTTTATTTATTTATTAAAATAATTTTGATATTACCACTTTCAAAAAATTTTTATTAAAACAATACCAAAAATTAAAAAAAGGAAAAAGAATCGTCCTTGTCCGGATTTGAACCTGGGACCTCTGCGAACTGTAGTCGAATGCTCTACCAATAACCCATCAGGGCTTTGTTTACAAGACTTCTCGGACGTAATTACAAACCACGGTGACAAATAGATCAAGTGAAGTATAAAAATATAAAAATGTTAATATTAAATACTCCCGAGGAAGACAAATCCAAATACACAAAAATTATAATAAATATATTTACTAAAAACACTAACATATTCTTTTCAAACCTTATTTGCGCTGATACATACATAACTTGAATGATTTAGCAACTAACAACATACTGCCTGTGTGCGCATGCGTCCAGGATAAAAATTCACACTCAATCGCGCTTAAAGAAGTATAACTTCAAAAATAGGTAAAAGATGGAGACAACACTAAAGGAACTATTAACGGATATAAACCAAGACGATATTAATGAAGAACAAAATCATATATTGGATATTAATAAAGAAAACTCAATAAACGAGGAAGAACTAGAAGAAGCAATAAAAACGATGAATAATGGAAAAGTTCCAGGAGTGGATAAAATAATAGCAGGAATTATAAAAATCATGAGGAAAAATGGAGAACAAATATCACAAAAAATCATGAATAAAATATGGAAAAATGAAGATATACCGGTAGATTGGAAAGTATCACAAATTAATAGTGACCATATACAAAAAAGGAGATAGGAGAGATTGTAATAATTTCCGAGGATTGACGTTGTTACATACATGTATGGAACTCTTAGAAAAAATAATAAACAAACAATTAAGAATAATAACAATACACACACTAGACGAAGCACAAAGTGGATTTAGAAGTGGTAGGAGTATACAAGATCAGAGGATCACATATTTACTTTAAAACAGATAATACAAAAAGTGCTAGAAGAGGAACAGAAAATATACTTATGCTTCTTTTCATGAGCATTTTTCAGTGCGTCACAAATGATAGAAAAAAAGGTAAGTCCGTGATAATATACATTTTAGTGACATGACATTTTAGTTAAATCTGACAGTTGTCACATTTTATTTGCAATTTATTATTTAATTTGCAAATTATTTTATTTTCGATTATGGCGCCATCTATTGACAACTAGAATAAATATTATAAATGTCACCGACAAAATGTAATCACCGACGTGCGTTTTTTTCTGTCACATACAATTTAATGCGTTAGAAAGAAATCGAAAAACTGTGACGCACTGAAAGATCCTCATGAGAAAAAACATAGCATTTCTTGACCTAGAAAAAGTCTTCGATAAAGTACTAAGACAGAAACCATGGAAAATACTAAGAGAAAAAGGAATGGACAACTAAGAAAAATACAACAAATATACAATGAGAACAACAATGCTGTAATAGGGAACTTGCATAAATTTTTAAATTCGAAAAAAATGTTATAAATCACAACAGAACATAATTTAAAACATGTATCAAAGATAAAAATTTTTTGTAGGTCTTTCGTTTGGCCCCCAAAGGCGATTAAAAATTCAAATTAAAACAGGTAGCCTAAAACGCGTCGTGACGTCATTCGTTTGTACATTTACATTTTTCCAACAAAGTAAACAGAATTTTAAATTAGACGTTATAAACGTCAGTAGAAAATACATTTATTTGACGTTACAAGTGTTTTGATCGTTTGAACTATTCATAGAAAACTGTACTTTTACAAAATGGTTTTATTTTCCGTAGTAAACCTTCTTTCCTTTCCTTCAATAACTATATCAAACTCCAATGTCAACAAACTGGTATATATTATTACAATGACATACGATAAATGTTAATAGAATATAAATATTTTTCCTTTATTTCGCGACGAGGTATACCAAAATAGGTGGAGGCCAATAAACTAAAGAAGAAGAAGAAGAAGAATATACCTAATTATAACCATAAACGGAACCATATAGTTAAACTGAGTGACGTCACGGGCCGTTTGACCTATTTTAAGATACCGAAGACTTTAAATTTGTACTTCTAAGTTATTATGAGTTTTTGAAGCGTGAAATTTTGGAAATCTCATTTTTATACAAAACTGAACATTATTATGTAATAAAAAAATGTGCAAGTTCCCTATTAGAAATAATTCAACATCAGATACGTTTACAATAAATGGCGGTTTAAGACAGGGAGGAGCACTTAGCCCAACACTATTACCAATTTATTTGGACGATATGTTTAAGAAATACCCAACAAGGAGTAAAAAGCTGAAAGTAGGGTACAGAAATCTGCAAAAACTGAAAAAGAACTTCAGAATAATTTTGGGACAGAGAAGGAAGTACTCACTGACAACGGAATGAAGACAAACGGTAACAAAACAAAAGTTATTCAGATAGGAGAAATAAGAGAAGAACTTAATATAGAAATTGAAGAAACATAATAGAAGAAAGAGGATCTCTAGAAGCAGAAATTAATTGCAACTGTATCATATAACGGTACTACAACTGTATCTATACTCACCCTGAATGGTTTTTCGGTCATCATATTATTATTAATAATATTAGAGAACGAATTAAACGATCCAAAACTGTTGTGATTCAAGTTAGCTTCTTTCAAAATCTGCGAAATTTGCTTATCGTCCGTTGGAGAAATATTGGTATAGAAGTCACCTAGAGAGTTGGTAGTAGTCGTTTCCAAGTTACCCGCGCTGGTGTAACTGTAATTGTTGGAAGTATTGCGTAAATTGAAACTTAATTCTCCTACGCTGTACGAGGGTTGTTCGGGGGTGATATTTGTCGGTGATGGAGACCTCGAACGCTCACTGATTGGACTGGCTGATGGACTAGGCTCCAGACCGTTGATCAAACTAGGGGGCTCGTCGAAACGGGGCATTTCTTTTTCTATCGAGTTCAACCTATAAGAAAACAAAATATTTGGTACCATACAAGAGCATTTTAACTATTAGACTATTGATTGTGTACTTTAGAAAGGAACTACAACGTTAAATTTGTTTGTTTGTTTCATATGGTTAATGGACACCCAAATATGAACAAACCGCGGAGTACTACCATCTAAAGGGGTGCGTTTTTGAAAATAGAATAGAGTTATATGCACTTTTTGTACATACAGCGCGCTGGAATAAGTGTTACCCTTCCTTATTAACTTATTTATTTTTAGCACATAAGCAAAACACTTGAACAGGTCGATTTTTAAAATAATCATAGTATATTATAGCATCAATGTTTCGAACTTTACGCGATCCCTCTTCAGGTGACAGGCATAACTTTGATTTTTTTAAATGGGAAAGTACATCATGCGACACCTCTTTTAAAAGCTTTTGAAATACTGATTACAAAAATGTATAATACTTAATCCTATGAGAGAGCGTAGGCGCAAAATTTCAGTCAAATTCTTTTTAAACGCAAAAGTATTTTTGAAAAATTTAAACGCAGAATGAAATATTACATTATTGCGGAAGAAATGTCTTTACATATAACAAGTGTTACATATAACAAGAAATGTCTTTTGAATGATATTTATATTTTTAAATTAAAAATCAGACTAAATTTTTCTTCTTTTCACTCCTGTGACTTATTAAAATATACATTATAGAAGTTCTCAGGGACTTTCGACTCTCGATAATACTGTAATATTTCATTCTAAATATAATAATATTTCGTTTAAATTTTTTAAAAATACTTATTAGTTTTCTCAGGATTCGAAAAAAAAATGAATGCATTTAAAAAGAATTCGGCCTAATTTTGGTACCTACGCTCTCCCAAAAGGATTGAAGTATTATCCATTTTTGTAATCAGTATTTCAAAAGCGTTTAAATGAGGTGTCACCTGATGTACTTTCCCATTTAAAAAAATCAAAGTTATGCCTGTCACCTGAAGAGGGATCGAGTAAAGTTCGAAACATTGATGCTATGATGTACTATGATTATTTTAAAAATCGACCTGTTCGAGCGTTTTGCTTATGTGCTAAAAATAGATCAATTAATAAAGGGGGGGGGTAACACTTATTCCAGTGCACTGTATATATCTATAGAAAAGTTCAAAATTAAATTTCATATCGAGATGTTATTTTCTAAAGTGAAAAGTAATTTTTTTGGCAAAAATATATTAAAAAAACGAATGAACGCGATTTGGTTTTTTGTCCTATAGCTTTTTCCCACGGGTATATAGTTATAGGCAATTTTTCACAGAAAAAAACTTATATCCTTCCTTTTTAAAATTATAGTATGTATCTGAGATACGATTTTTCAAAGTTCGCCACTAACACCATTTTTGGGTAAATATTTCCCTATTTTTTTTCGCAAAAATTGTTCTATAACTTTTGTCTACGCAGTTTTAGGTATATGCAGTTTTAGGTATATGCAATGAGACATTTAATAAAAAGAAAAATCAATTACTATTAATATGGTATACTTTAGTATACTATAGGATCTACCAAAGTTCTATGACTAATTGTAAGTGAGATATGGTATGTCAAAATGTTTTACGTTTAATGATTTTTACTACAACGTGGAATGAAGTAAACACTTCTGTTGTATGTAGGCATATATGAATTTATTAAAAAATCCTTAAAATTTATCTACGAAGGAGTGGAAGTACAAAACGTTTTCGGTCAGACTGACCATCAACAGTGTAAACGTCCAGTGTACAAGTAATTGTAACTAGCCACTTCAATAGGTATAAAAACCTCTAAAATACATTATTGTTACTTTCCATATTAAAAAGTGGTCGACATTAAGTCGATGACTTAAGATTTAAAGATCACATGTGAATGTATATCATCCTTGCTCGAAAATTGCACAAGGTAGGTACTTGTGATCAGGTGAGAGGTTACGAACCAACTTAATGCAATGTACAATTACTTGTACACTGGACGTTTACACTGACGATGGTCAGTCTGAGCGAAAACGTTTTGTACTTCCACTCTTTCGTGTATAAATTTTAAGGATTTTTTAATAAATTCATATATGCCTACACACAACAGAAGTGTTTACTTCATTCCACGTTGTTATATTGAAGGTATACAGCCAACTACAGGGTTTACCCTCTTTTTAAAGTTTTGATTTTTACTACATTTTACGGTTGTTCTTTAAATTTATTGTTTTCACATCGTTCCTTGTACTTTGTATATACAGTGCCAAATAAGAAGGAAAGCTTATTTCCTGTACTTTAAAATGGTCTATTATAAAATATTGAAGGACTAATGCCAATCAAGATATGGTTCATCAAAGTGTAATGCGCGCTATTTTTTGTGTTACGGAAATGTATATACATACCTTCTACAAGCAAAGAAGTGTAAACAGTTATAAGCACTTCAATGAACCCGAATCACACTTTCACACTTTAATGAACCATATCTTCGTTACTGTTAGTGCTAGAATCTTTTACAATAGACCATTTTCTTCTTCTTCTTCTTTAGGTGCCGTGTCCGTACTCAAATCATCATGTTTACAAGTTCCTGAAACCTTTCATTATCAGCTGCTACGTGAAATAATTATTCTACCGTGGAACCACACCATTGTCTAATATTATGCTACCATGAAAGTTTCTTTCGACCAATTCATCTCTTTCCCTCTACTTTTCCTTGCATCATAAGGCGAAGTAGATGGTATTTTTGTCCTCGAATTATATGGCCGAAATATTCTGTTTTTCTCCTCTTTATGATGTTTATGAGACCATTTTAGACCATTTTCTTTCAATAATCTTCTTTTCTTATTTAGCACTGCATATCAGGACCTCGCAGGTAAATTACACTATGTCGACATGGTGTTATTTTGAACAAGTTTCTTTAATCCACTTATTTTATTAGTTGGATTATACAAATTGGTTATATATTATCATTAAAATATGGTCATATTATTGTCTTTCAACTAATTATGGGATATATCAGATTGTTATTAACATCCTAAGTGCTCTAAACTTTGTTGCAAACACAGCTAAACACAGTTGCTCGAAATGACATAGGTTAGGTTTACCTCCAAGGTCCAGATATATGTACTTAAATGTACAAGGAACGAAGTTAAAACGAGAAAATTTAAAGAATAGCAGTAGAAGTTAGAGAAAATCGAAAAAATAGAAGACTTTAAAGAACCATGTTAAAATTAGTCCTAGAATCTACTACAATAAACCATTTTAAAGGTATTTTTTTTTATATTGAATGTACTGTGACGCTGCAGGCTGCTCACGAACTGGCCTATTTATTATAATTTTAATGTAAACAAGACCCTTCTTTTTTTATGATTTATGATGTTCGATTGTTCTAGACTTCTCAAGTAAATTCTTTTAAAGTCATAAATATTATTTAACCTTTTTCGAGATGTTGTTTATTTCTAGAACATTGTAATAATGTATTTATACATTAAATATCCCTTATACATCCCTATAAATAGGGATTTTTGGAATTAGTAGAACAGTTGTGAATTTGAAAACGTCGGTGTACTTTGATATGTAACGGGCGCGGTATATTTTTGAATTTGTAATTAGACAAATTATTAGATTTAGTGTAATAAATAAATAAATTAGATATCGTAGTTTGTAAAATAAAGGATATAAATTCAGTGTTTTTCATTTGTTTAGAAGTAAGTTATTTATTTATTCAAAATAAGTAAAGTCAACTAAAACTAAACATTAGTGCCTAAAAGATCATAGAAAAGTCAAGTTTTGTAACAGTACCATTGCATATACCTAAAACTGCGTAGAAAAGAGTTATAAAATAATGTTTGTGAAAAAATATGGAAATTGACCAAAAATGGTGTGAGTGGCGAACTTTGAAAAAATTGTATTGTATAAATACTAAAGACTTCTACCAAACGTCATTCTGAAACGGAGGGATGGAAGCCTTTCGCGAAGCGATGCCTACAACAACCCCGTAAAAAAGAATATGGGACAAAACCAAAAAATTTTTTTGTCAAAAAAAATTATTTTTAACTTTACAAAGTGGCATTTAGATGGAAATTTAAATTTGAACAAGTTTTCTGTAGATGTATATGTACGAAAATTGCATATTAGTAGGTATCATTAGGATTATTTCATCTTAAGTGATGGAGGTTTTACTGTAGTATATGCCCGACAATGATTCTGTCCAACGATCTCAAGTAGGCTTGAAGCCTTTAAAAGTAGACTTGAACATTAGCTATTTCGTCAGAAGACTGTATGTAGTGGTAAAATTTTAACAAAAAACAAGTTCAAATTTGCCATAATCAAAACAATATAATTTTAAAAATCACTTACCAAGGTATCGGCGAAGGCACGGGAGAGCCTTGAGGACTTGGAGGTTGCGAAGAATCTAAACTAGGTCTAGAAAATTTAAAATTCTTGGGCAGTGGTCCGGGTTTTCTTTTACACGGTATTATTCGCATAATGTTATCATTAGAAGGATTTGGACGTTTATTGTTTCTGCCGGCACCTGCAGGTGATCCAACCAGATCAATATCAGCTTCATCTACCTGTAAATAACATATATCCCACATTAATGGTGCTTAACATTAGACATTTAAATTTTTTTTTATAAATTTGGACGATTACACAATGATTAAAACTTTGTAATAAAAGATATAACACTGGAGTGATTCCCACAGACCAAGCCCATCTTGGTCGCAATCCCTATATAACACAATACTAGAAAATGCTCACACGATTAATCAGCCTAATGAGCCACACTCTTAACATATCAATACTTCACAACAGAATCCCAATTTGGTTTTAGAAATTCTATGCGAACCAGGGAGACCCTTGTTGTATTACAAAAATGTCGTGATAAAAGAAAAGATGTATTCGCATAGTTCGTGGACTTCGAAAAGGAATTAAATAAAGTACAGATGTAAAATTAATGCAGATGCTAACAAATATAGGAATAGACGACAAAGGTCATCGTATCATTAACAATTTGTACTGTAATCAAACTGCTATCATAAAAATTGAGAACAATAACCGACGAAATGTCCATAAAACGAGGAGTCAGACAAGTTTGCATTTTGCCCCCCCCCCCATTATTCAATATTTACTCGGACCAGTTATTTAAAAAAGCACTTCGAGAGACAGCCATATGAAATAAAAATCAACGGCGAACTACTTAGTGTACATGCATGCGATACAGTAATTCTGTCAGATAATATTGAAGGTCTCCAAATTCTGCTTGATCGTAGAAGAGGAAATGGAAAGTGTAAAACCAAATTTTTGATCGTAGCCCACATCCAGATATAGATACAGAGATTCAATTAAATGGAGTCACTTGTTGAAAAACTTCACAAAATGACATTTTTGGGAACTGTCGTAACGGACCAACTAGCTCCAGACATACACTAAGCATCAAAATTAACGCACCGCTTTAAAAATGGGACATTTTTGAAGTTTCATATTTCCTAAACCTGTTGTCCGATTTTAGTGATTTTTTTAGTATATTATAGCTTTATTCTTCAAGAATATCGATGTAATAATATTATTGCTAAACAGGTAAATGTCATTGTATACCGGGTGTAACAATGATAGTGTGTTTTCTCCTCAAAGTTTGGAACACTCTGTGAAATATTGTAGCATATATAAAATATTTAAATTAAAACTCAACTGTAGCCTTAGGCCTTCTTAACATTTCGCTTTTTGATTCATTCGATTATGTTGGATAATAAAAAAGTTAGGCACTTTAACAACTAGCAATGTTATTCATCAATACAGGGTGTTTCTAAATAAGTGCGACAAACTTTAAGGGGTAATTCTAGATGAAAAAATAATGACCGTTTGCGCTTTATAAACATATGTCCGCAAATGCTTTGTTTCTGAGATATGAGATGTGAGAATCAAAAAGGAAAATGTTAAGAAAGCCTAAGGCTACGGTTGAGTTTTAAGTTCAATATTTTATATACGCTAGAATATTCCACAGGGTGTTCCCAATTTTGAGGAAAAAACACACTATCATTGTTACACCCGGTATACAATGACACTTACCTGTTTAGCAATAATATTATTACATCTATATTCTTGAAGAATAAAGCTATAATACTAAAAAAATCACTGAAATCGGTTTAGGAAATATGAGCGATCAAAAATATCCCATTTTTAAAGTGGTGCGTTAATTTTGATGCTCAGTGTAGAAAAAAAAACGCAGAATAGCAATGAATAAAACTACTTTTATGAAAATTAAGACATTTCTTTGCAATAATCATCTCAGTTTAGAGCTAAGACAAAAAATGGTTAAGTGCTATGTTTGGTCTGCACTTTTGTATGGTACAGAAGTGTGGACACTAAAAGTATTAAGCATGACTAGAATTGTCTGGGACATACAGTGAGGGGAAATCGATATAGAACACTAGAAATGATCCTTAAATGTAAAATAGAGGGTCGTAGAAGTTAAGGGAAAAATTAAACTTACGTGCATAGAAATCGGCCGACTTAAAAATAAATCGGCAGACTTAAAAATTTGGTCATTGTTGATGTCTCATATTTTTAATAAACCTGTTGGCCGATTTAAGTGATTTTTTGAACATGTTATAGCCTGATTCTTTAACAATACCACTGTAATAATATTGTTGCTAAACAGGTAAATTTTCATTATATACCGGGTGTACCAATCAACTGTGTTTTTTTCTCAAAATTCGCATCACCGTGGGGAATATTTTAGCATTTATAAAATACTGAAATTAAAACCCAACTATAGCCTCAGGTTTTCTTAACATTCTGTTTTTTTATTCATTCGTTTATGTTGGATAATCAAAAATTTAGGTACTTTAACAACTAGACATGTTTTTCATCAATACACGGTGTTTTTAAATAAGTGCGACAAACTTTAAGGCTATGGGTACATAATTCGCAAATATTTTACGTGTATCCCTACTTTTTCTGTCTTTACACGGCAAATTATGTGTAGTAAAATTCACACTGGTATGGATATGTAAACATTACTAGAATGTCATTCTACTTGAAAATGTCATCATTAATTTAAAGAGATGGCTTTTGAATGTTCTTGGATAGCTGTTATTTTTATAATTGCAAATTATTAATTCAGTTAATAAATGTGATAATTTTTTCACTAACTATGTATTCAGTGATTGTAATAATTTATTTGTAAAACAAAAACTAATACTCAATCGAGAAAAGAGGAAAAGTGTTGATTTTTTAATAATATATTGTTATGGAACGCTTACAATTTTCAACATCTTTAACAACAAAATACTTGGATCACAGAATATATTATCCTGATGTATTCTCTGCTTGGATCTTCCACAAATAATACACAATAAATAACTTTTTATTAAGTTCACGTCTTAAATCAATTATTTATCAAATACACTATATATCAATATAATTTAATCAATAACTCAACATATTCCCGATGCAATGTCAAATATTTAAAATTGTCACTGATTGTCAGTGTCTGACTGACAATATATGCTGACAATATTATCTTCGGCTGAGTGCGTTGTAAGACAAAGATAGATTTGGAAAATATTACCACGGCATTGTGTTCATTTTTTTCGAATCCTGAAAAAACCAATAAATATTTTTGAAAAATTTAAACGCAGAATGAAAGATTAAATTATTACCGAGGGCCGAAAGTCCCTTAGAATAAATAAAAAGTTTATTTTGAATGAGATATTTGAAATTAAAAATCACACTAAATTTTCTCTTAGTTTTTCACCCCTGTAACTTATTTAAATAAACATTATAGAAGTTTTCAGGGACTTTCGGCCCTCGCTAATAACGTAATCTTTCATTCTGCGTTTAAATTTTTCAAAAATACTTATTAGTTTTCTCAGGATTCGAAAAAAATGAATCCCCATTTGAATGGCATTGCAGCCGAAAATACGTACCGATCCTCTTAAGGAATCATTCTGCATGAAAAAATTATGACAGTTGGCTTTATAAACGTATGTCCGCAAATGTTTCGTTTCCGAGATACGGGATGTTGAATTTTTTCTTACAAACTGACGATTTATTGCATTGCTTTAAAACCGATTGAGATATGCCAATGAAATTTGGTGGGCTTTAAGACGTAGTTTTTGCACATTTTTTGACATACAATTAAGAATTTAGTATTCACCATTAGCGCGCATACGTGTAATATGACCGATCATATTACTCGTACGCACACTAATGGTGAATATAAAATTTTTAATTTTGTGTCAAAAAATCAATCGCAATAACTATCTCTATAACCTACCAAATTTCATTTGCATATCTCAACTGGTTTTAAAGCAATAAATAAATCGTCAGTTTGTAAGAAACAATTCAACATCCCGTATCTCGGAAACGAAATATTTGCGGACATACGTGTATAAAGCCAACTGTCATTATTTCTTCATGCAGAATTACCCCTTAAAGTCGCACTTATTTAAAAACACCGTGTATTGATGAAGAACATGTCTAGTTGTTAAAGTACCTAACTTTTTTATTATCCAACATAAACGAATGACTAAAACACACAATGTTAAGAAAACCTAAGGCGATAGTAGGGTTTTAATTTCAGTATTTTATAAATGCTAGAATATTCCACAAGGTGATGCGAACTTTGAGGAAAAAACACAGTTTGATTGGTACACCCGGTATATAATGAAAATTTACCTGTTTAGCAACAATCTTATTACGGTGGTATTGCTAAGGAATCAGGCTATAACATGTTCAAAAAATCACTTAAATCGGCCAACTGGTTTAGGAAATATGAGACATCAAAAATGACCAAATTTTTAAGTGGGCCGATTTCTATGCACATAAGTTTAGTTTCTTGCTTAAAATAAATCTTGGATGAACTCAAATATCAAATGTAGGACAATTATTCCACGTTGCAGAAGATCGGGAGGCCTTCGCAATGGTGATCTCCAACGTCGAATAATTCTGATATAGCAGGTGAAGAAGAAGAAGAGACACAATAACAACAATTAAATGTACATACAGATCCCCGAGCGAACCATGGCCGGTGAGAGAAACTCTGCCTGTGTAGAGATTAGGTGGGTGTACGACCAACGGCAACGTTTGTTACCGGCCATGCTTTGTAGCCCGATCAAAGAACAAGACCCCAAAAAAATAAAGGAAGGATGAAAATTTGGGAATAGGTAGTTGAAATTGTCTGTTATTATATAAGAAAAAGTTTACAATTCTACATACCCTCCATTTTATAAAAATGGAGGGGAATACCCCCCTCTCGAAGATGAAAAAAATACATTCAAAATATGACCGGAATTGGAAAAAATGACTAATTCTAAACAACTTTTCTTTTATAGAGTTTTTTCACTAAGTCAATACTTTTGGGTGAATATGTTCATGTTTAACAAAATAAAACATGTTTTTGAACGGTTTTTCGGAGATAACTCAAAAAGTAAGTATTTTAGCGAAAAAATATTCTTTTCAAAAATATAACTCAAAATATTGAAAAAAAATGGTGTATACATGAGGTCTGTAGACCCAGTAGAAGCAGAGTTGCAGCTAATGAAAAGTAGGTTCTTCTTCGTCAAATTCCAAATCGAATATTTCAATGTGAAATAACCCAAAAACGGAGCACTTTTAGGGAAAAATTCATTTTAACTTTTTTAAAGTGTTTAAAAAGAGGTTTATTTTTGTTTAAAAAAAAACTTGTAATATTAAAATTAAGTGAATTACGCTCAAAACATTGTTGGTCCCTTTTATTTTTTGGTAAAAAAATCGCGAAAATCACCCCCTAATTAGCATCACATATAAACTTTAACATTACCACTTCACAAGTTACTTTGTCTATGTATTATTTATATGATCTGTAAGTTTCATCGGTTCGAAGTGCTTCTTTTGAAAAAGCTGTAGTTAAAATGGCTTGAACGAGTAACTAATCACGAGTTTAGGCAAATTTTGAACAGCCATAGCATAACCAATTTTTGTCTAACAAGAAAACAAAAAATCAAAAATGTTCAGGAAAGCAAAACGTACATTTTACTACTCTTTGAGATTTTTGGCATTCCTAATTGTTTTTAAGTTAATTCCATAAACAATTACGATTTTTTTCAAAATTATTTTAAACCCAATTTTTTTCAAAACTGAGCATTTTGAACCAATAAAACATAGATAATATAAACAATATATAAGTAAAGTAACTTGTAAAGTGGTAACGATTAATTTTATTTGAGAAGCTAATTAAGAGGTGATTTTCGCCATTTTTTTGCCAAAAAATAAAAGGGACCAACAATATTTTGAGCGAAACTCACTTACTTTTAATGTTAGAAGTTTTTTTAAAAAACAAAAACAAACCCTTTTTTAAACACTTTAAAAAAGTTGTAATGAATTTCCCCCGAAAAGTGCTCCGTTTTTTGGTTATTTCACATTGAAATATTCGATTTGGAATTTGACGAAGAAGAACCTACATTTCATTAGCTGCAACTCTGCTTCTACTGGGTCTGCAGACCTCAAGCATACACCATTTTTTTCAATTTTTTATAAGCTATATTTTTACTAGGAATATTTTTTCGCTAAAATACTTACTTTTTGAGTTATCTCCGAAAAGCCGTCCAAAACCATTTTTTTTGGTTAAAAATGAACACATTCACTCGCAAATAACTCGAAAAGTATTGACTTAGTAAAAAAACTCTATAGAACAAAAGTTACATACTTAGAATTAGTCATTTTAACCAATTCCGGACTTATTTTGAACGTATATTTTTTCACCCCCGAGAAAAAAAATTTCGCCCCGTATCTTCCAATTTTTGTAAAATGGAGGGGATGTAGAATTGTAAACTTTTTCTTATATATATTATATAATCCGGTTCTCTTTTACCGTGAGGTGTCGAGAAATCTGCTTTTACTTCCTAATCATCTCTCTCCAAAGTTTTCTGTTGGATGTCCTTCTCTTGGCTTCCTCCCATGTGAGGTTTCTGCTTTGTAATGATTTTCCTACAGCATCGTTCCATTGTTGACACGGTCTTCCTCTTCTCCTTGTACCAATTCCCTTTGCTTCCCAAACTACCTTGACTTGTCTATGTGGATCTAACCTATTTAAATGACCGAACCATCTTAGTTGCGATCTTTCTATTGCTTTGTTGGCACTCTCAACATCTAGGTTGTTTCTTATCGTTTCATTTTTTACTTTGTCCATTAGCGTAACTCCTTCTACTCTTCTTAAATACTTCATTTCAGAAGATTGTATCTTGCTATTCTCCCGTTCAGTTAGTGTCCATGTTTCACTTCCATATAACAAAGTAGGGAGGTATATTGTCTTATATACTGACACTTTTGTCTTCTTGCTAATTTCTCTTTTGCTAATGAAACCTGAATTCAGGGAGTGATATAGTCGTGATGTTTTAGCAATTCTGTTGTTCAGCTCTTTTTGCATTTTTCTTTTTCCATCTATTATAGTTCCTAAATATTCAAAATCCTCCACTTGTTCTACTAAATTTCCGTCTAGGTTTATATGGATTTCTCTGGGTGTCTTGGATATAAGTAGAGTTTTGGTCTTTGCTAAATTTATTTTCATTCCTTTGTATGCAAGTTCTCTCGTCCATAAATTTAGGTTGTTTTGCAAAGATTTCTCTGAACTTGCTATTAATGCAATGTCATCTGCAAATACACATTCACTTATCGTTATACTTTTTAATCGATGGTAACCTAAATCTAATTTTCGGGACTCTCTACTGCATTTTTCTATTACTTCATTCATATATATAATGAATAGCAGTGGGCTCAAAACTCCACCTTGCCTTACTCCTTGTGTAGTAGCGAATGTGTTTGATTCACAGTTTCATGCTCGGACAATGTTCCAACTCTTCCAGTACATAGATTTTACTGCATCAATTAGTTCTACTCCAACATCGAACTGTTCAAGTGCTTTCCAAATGTGCTGTCTGGGTACCTTGTCAAAGGCTTTTTCCATGTCTATGAAACACATGTATATATATTTGTCAAAATTAAGGAATTTTTCTGTTATTTGTCTTATAGTAAAGATATGATCTTGGACACTGTGCCTCGGTCGGAAACCACTTTGTGCATCGTGTAGTTGATGTTCCACTTTCTTTCTCAGTCTCATCTCCAGTATTCGTTCATAAACCTTAGCCGGGACACTTAGCATGGAAATACCTCGATAATTTGAACATTCCTTTTTATCTCCCTTCTTAAATAAAGGAGCCATTACTGCTGTTGCCCAATCTTCTGGAATGCGTTTCTGTTTCCAAATTGCTATCAGTAATTTGTGTAAGTAGTGTAATGCAGATTCTCCCATATATTTCAACCATTCTGCCTTGATATTATCTATTCCTGCCGCTTTACCATTTTTCATTTTTGCGATGGCTTCGGTTAATTCTTCCAATGTTATTTCATTATTCTCGTTTCTCGCCGTCCTATATATGATCTCTTCTTCTTGTTCTTCTTCATCATCTGTTTCATCTGCTTCCAGTAACTCTTTGAAATATTCACTCCATCTGTTAACTATATCTTGTGGTTGGGTAAGTATTTCACCATTTTTATTTTTTATTTGCACGACAGTACTACCTGATTTACCTCTCATTTTTTTCAGGCCTTTATAGAACAATTTTTGGTTTGTCCTACTATCTTGCTCCATCTTTTCTCCAAATCTCTCCCACTCTTCCGATTTAGCTTTTTTAACTTTTTCTTTCACAAGCTTTCTTGCTTCTTTGTATATCTGATACATATGTGAACTGTTATTTTCTAGATAGGCTCTCCATGCTACTTTCTTTTCTTTCACAGCTATTTTTATCTCTTCGCTCCACCAACTAGTCCTTTTTTTTGACCCACCAGTAATTGTATATCCGCAAATTTCACCAGCAGCATTGGAAATAGTATCTTTGAAGAATTTCCACTGTTGTTCACTGGTTTTTCTTTGTATCCATTTTTCTTTGAAATTTTCGTCAGTGGTTTTGTTGAACTTGTTTCTCACTTCAATATTGGCTAATTTATGTGTTCTTACATATCTTTTTTCTTGTATATTTGCATTTCTAGTATTATTTGTGTTCTGCTCTTTTCCTTTTATTTTTCCAACAACTAGAAAATGGTCGCTTCCTAATTCTGAATTTCTAGTCACTTTCACATCTTGGATTTTATTTTTGTGAATTTTCTCTATTATGATGTAATCGATAATAGATTTTTCATTCCGGCTTGGAGCTACTCGGGTATATTTGTGTATATCTTTATGCTGAAAGAAAGTATTCATTATAACTAGACAGTTTAATCTGCAAAAATCCATTAGTATATCACCGTTAATATTTTTTGTAGTCTCTCCAAATTTACCTATGACGCCATTGCTTTTTTGTGCTTCCTTACCAACCCTTGCATTTAAATCACCTACTATTAGGATTGGACTAGCACTGTTTTCATATAATTCTTGCAGTTTACCCCAAAACTCATCTCTATTTTTCTTACTATCATTTTCATTAGGACCATAAGCAATTATAATAGTCCAAATATTCTCTCCGTCAAGGTCGGTTCTTATTGTCATTAATCGTTCATTAATTGCTTCCCAACTTTTTATGTTATTAACAAAATCGTTGTTAACTAGGCATCCTACTCCCGCTTGTGCCCATCTTGAACTGTCGACTCCACTGTACATTAACGTACAATCATTAATTATCATTTTCTTATATAATAATAGACAATTTCAACTACCTATTCCCAAATTTTCATCCTTCTTTTATTTTTTTGGAGGTTTTCGTAAAATTTTGCGTTTCCTGATCGGGCTATTGTTCCGGGAGCTGTAAAAAAATCCAAAATTATCTTGTTAGCTACTACTGAAATACTCAAGCGTTCCAAAAATTCGCCTCGCACTATATACCGAGAACATCTTTAACAAAACGGTAAATTTTTCTACACATAAAGACAGGCTCAATCTTTCAAATACACTTTGAAAACTTAAAAGCGGTCAACTAGGAGAACCTAGGGAATTTTTTTAAAGTTACAAACAATTTTTTGGCTTATAAATAACTTCGCGAGTTTTATTAAACAAATCAATTTCAAAATTTGGACACTTAGCTTAGTTGTACAAATAACATTTCTTGTATCGGGCCTTTAACTATCTTTTTTTGACCGCCTAAAAATTGAGCTTTTTACTTCATAAGCAAGCCAACAGTCGTTGCCGTTAATGATTTCTCTCATCTGTTAGATTATTCTGCACTATTTATGTTCAACGAATTATTAAAATAGAAAAAAAAAACTTACAATTTTAAGCATCTAAGCAAAGCTTTAAGCGCTCTAGAACTAAAGTTATGGTAGTTTTAACTTCAACTTTAATCTGACGTATCAAATACGGTCACTACAGGTTACTTTTTTAATCCACAATAATATACCACATAAATGGTTGCTGTCTACGTTTGTCACCATACCGAAGAAAACTAAGGCAGTGCAATAGATAGATAGATGATAGATAGATATGTTTATTGTTTCTAATGAAAAATCATATAACAAGAGGTTGAGTACAAATTATTACACATAAATAGTCGACGCTTAATGGAGATTTAGTTACAATTATTCATTTAATATAAATGAACGCAATCTGAGTGCATTAATAAAAAATGTACACAGTTCCTTAATCTCAGTGGGAGAATGGGTTGTATTTAAAAACAGAAAAAAGCTCTCGGTATTCTCTACAAATGATCGAATAAGGGGTGATCTAAAACACGGGTATAATGGACATTCCAACAAAATGTGGGAAAGAGTCTCTAATTTGTGTAAATTACATATTGAACAATTTTCAGTTTGGTCGATGTGATACGAAATCCCTTTATAATAAAATTGTATGTAAAGTTTAGAGCAAAGTCTGATTTGTGAATAAAGTCTTGTAATATATATGGGAGTTTTTATTTGTAAATAGCTTTGCGGTTGCCTATTGTGTGAGAAATGTTTATAGTACAAAGAATAGCGAGAACTTGTTAATGCTGATAAGTCATCTTGGAAGAGTTTTTCTTTCATTTTTAATAACAAACCGTTTCTTTGATGCCTCAGTAACCCCCATGATAAATTTTCCCAAGTTTCTTTTGCATCAATTTCAGAAAAATAATTTTTTAGCTGAACTACCCAGTTATAATTCTCATTATTGTCATTATTGTTACATAGCTGACGAAGACGGTTATAACAAATTCTTGGATACCTAGAGGAGTCCATAAGTAAAATTCTCTCACGCCAATTAAGTGATATTTTAAAAATTAAGTATTTTGAGTGAACTTGGCCAACTTCTAGCCTAACATAAGTATTGGGGGTATTTTTTGGTAGATGCAGCAGTCTCTTAAAGAAATTAGTTTGAATTTGTTTGAATTGCAAGAAAACTAAGGCAGTGCAATGTTCAGATCATCGAACAATCTCCTTGATGAGTCACCTGCTTAAAATATTTCTTAGAGTCATCCACAACCGAATCTATCAAAAACTAGACATCGATATTAACGATACACAGATGGGATTCAGAAAAGGATTAGGTACAAGGGATGCTCTCTTTGCCCTGAACGTTCTAACACAGAGATGCCTAGATGTTAACCAAGAGGTACACGCCTGCTTTATAGACTTTGAAAAGGCCTTTGACAAAGTACGCCACAGTAAACTCAAAGAAATCCTGGAGAGTAAGAACATTGACACCAGAGACATACAAATTATATTAAATCTGTACTGGAATCAGCGAGCTAATATAAAAATAGAAGACCAAACATCGGACGAAATAGAAATACGTAGAGGGGTACGACAGGGTTGTATATTGTCACCGCTCTTGTTTAATATCTACAGCGAACAAATATGCCAAGAAGCTCTCTCATATGCAAACGAAGGGATAATAGTCAATGGAGAAGTTATCAATAACATTCGATATGCTGACGATACTGTGATAATGGCAAGAACAGCGGAAGATCTACAACATCTAGTTGAAAGTATGAATGAGATATGTAATAACTACGGCATAAGGATGAATGTCAAAAAAACCAAATATATGACCTTCAGTAAGAATCCAATAAATGACACTAGTATCACAATAAACGGTATCCAACTTGAAAAAGTAAACGAATACAAATACTTGGGAACCCTTATCAATGAAACAGGTGACCAAAATCACGAGATAAAAAGACGTATTGAAATTGCCAGGTCTACTTTTATAAAAATGAAAAAATTATTTTGTAATCGTGATATTAGTATTCATCTACGAACTAGAATGTTAAAATGCTATGTATTCAGTACTTTGCTCTACGGTGTTGAGTCATGGACTCTTAAACAGAGGAATATTAAAAATCTTGAAAGCTTTGAGATGTGGTGCTACCGCCGTATACTAAGAATAAGTTGGGTGGATAAAATTACAAATGAAGAAGTAATACGCAGAATAAATACCAAGCCAGAAGTTCTACTGGATATAAAAAAGAGAAAACTTGAATACTTAGGCCACCTGATGAGGGGACAAAAGTACACATTCCTACAAAACATAATGCAAGGAAAAATCCAAGGACGAAGAAATCCAGGCCGTAGAAGAATGTCCTGGATGAGAAATTTGAGAGAGTGGTTTGGCTGTACCACTAACGAATTGTTCAAAACAGCAGTAAATAAAATTAGAATCGCCCTAATGATATCCAATCTCCGATAGGAGAGGCACTCAAAGAAGAAGAATATACCAAAATTTGGTACAAATTCGCGGACCGCTGCCCCATAAAGGGGTCGAACAGTAAAACACAGTAATCACATAATGTATTTAACAAGAACGCTAAGTGGTCTCTATTCCAATTTAAAACAATATCTGTACTTACAGTTATTTTAGTATCTGCATAAAACTTTTTGTAAGCCAAATTTTTATCACTACCCTTTACCACACGATTTTTCCTAGCTATAATTTCCTATCCACTAGCTCACTCTTCTACTGGTACTTCTTTCTGCTTCAATAGCCAAAGAAAAACTAACCTTTTCCTCATTCCCCAGTTTGTCATACAAACAATTTCTCCACCCCCCACAAAATCCCGCCCTCATTTCTGCCAGTCTCATTAATTTAAAGAAATCTTCTAATATTTCTATTTCTAAATTGTAAAAAATAAACCATACCATATAAATGATACTAATACAGTGGAACCCCGATAACCCAGAAGTCCGGCTAACCCGGACCGATTTTCATCAGATAAACATTTTGATTTTCAGTACATATTTTGTATTTTGACACTGACACCCGTTCTGGGCGTCGAAATGTTAATAAAATTATATTTTCAATTTAATTGTGGCTTTCCCATCAAAATAGTTAATTATCAGATAAACATTTCAACAATAAAAATGTATGTATATAATATAATATTTGAGAGATAATGTGTATTTGTGTAATTTCAACTATATGATAGTAAAAATGACTCATGGCACAAGCCGGCAGAAACAACAGGCACCTGTCGGTAGCATTCCTTTATTTTTTATTTCAAACTGTGTTAGCATTGTTTAAGAAAGACTATTTAAAAAAGAATGTGTGTGTACTTTGTACGCACGTAAGAAGTTATACTTCTATTAAATGATTTAAACGAAATTAATATACTTTTTATTTATATTTTGTTTAAATATTAAACTAATTTATACTTACTACTTCTCAAACATTTTTATTAGAACAGTGCCAAAAATTAAAATAATAAAAGAATAAAACACACACAAACACATTAAACAAGCCACAAATGATGTCTGAACATTAATTGTCGAAATTTTTTTTAACTAAATACGTATTTTCTGAAAATACAATTATACAGTATGTCCCTGTAAGTTGTATCCATATGGAAAACTTTTTTATTATTAATTTTACGAAAAAAAGTTATTCTTTATAAAAAGCTCTGCATGGTCCAAAACCTAAGATTTAACCATCAAATATCAAATTTTTTGAATATTATACGAGGTATGTCAAAAAGTTTGAATTTCACTCAAGAGTAAAGTAGCTTTATTTTTCGTAATATTGGAAATTTCCATTATGAAAAGTTGTTTGGAATTAAAAACTATATTCTAATATGCAATTACATCCTTCTAATTGAAAAAAAAATTTTTTTTTGAGAAATTATGGATCTCATTATTTTTTCAGTTATTTCAATTCTGATAACTCTTTTATTATTAATTTTACGAAAAAAAGTGATTCTTAATAAAAAGTTCTGGATGGTCTAAAACTTAAAATACAACCATCTTATAACAAATTTTATCAATTTTATACGAGGTATGTCAAAAAAATAAATTTAGATCAAAAGTAAAGTACCTTTATAGTTCAGAATATTTCAATTAGAAGGATGTAATTACATACTGAAACATAGTTTTTAATTCTAAATAACTTTTCATTATAACAATTTTCGATATTGTGAAAAATAAACGTATTTTACTCTTGAGCGAAATTCATATTTTTTGACATACCTCGTATAAAATTGATAAAATTTGACAAAAGATTGTTGTATTTTAGATTTTCTACCATGCAGAACTTTTTATTAAGAATCACTTTTTTTCGTAAAATTAATAATAAAAGAGGTATTTGAATTAAAACAACTGAAAATAATGTTAGTTATCCGTAATTTTTCAAAAAAAAATTTTTTCAATTAGAAGGATGTAATTGCATACTAGAATACAGTTTTTAATTCCAAACAACTTTTCATAATAGCAATTTTCAATATTGTGAAAAATAAAGCTACTTTACTCTTGAGTGAAATTCAAACTTTTTGACATACCTCGTATAATATTCAAAAAATTTGATATTTGATGGTTAAATCTCAGGTTTTGGATCATGCAGAGCTTTTTATAAAGAATAACTTTTTTTCGTAAAATTAATAATAAAAAAGTTTTCCATATGGATACAACTTACAGGGACATTAGCCACGGACACTATGTGTCATTATTTACGAAGATCGACTAACTAAATGGATTAAACTTGTGATATTTTGATATTTTGAAAATTGATCAAATTATTTTAATTTTGAATTGAAATGATTTAGAATTGAAAAAATACAACAAAACATAGAGTAAAAAAACAATATATTAGGTGAATATTGATAGAAATTTTGATGGTAATCAAATTATATAAATAAAAGTATTACATACTATGTATTTTGGCAGATCAAATAGGTAGGTTTATACCCATGATACATTAACAATTATTACGTACCTGTTGCTTTTAAAAACTATTTAAAAGTCACTACAATATTATAAACTTTTTTGTTTCTGTCCTCACAACAATAAAACTAATATATTATACATTTGTTTACCTTTACCTCCAAACCACAGCTGCCATATCGGATAATTTTTGACATGTCATTTGAACATCCAATCAGAACAAAGTTATAATGCGCATGCGCCGGGCTGATAGGTTTTAACATATAAAAAAATCACCCTCTATCGCCGGTAAAGAAGTATAACTTCAAAAATTCTTTTTTAATCAATGGTCTTAGTTTTCACTGTTCTTAATACATAATAACAAAACATCGTTCCGATTATGACTGTATGAATACAGTATTGTATTGTTCGCTTCCGTTTGCTTGCTTAGGTTTGTGTTTTTGTGTTTTTAGTAATTTAGATGTGTAGGTACTGTGCATATTTATATATAAGTATTTCATGTTATTTCAATACTAACGGAGTTTATCTGTAAGTATACCGTATTTTATTAATTTTTACCATATTCTCCGGCTAACCCGGATTTTCGATAACCCGGATCGGCCGCGGTCCCGATTAATCCGAGTTATCGAGGTTCCACTGTAATTAACAAAATTAGGGATTTCCCAAAATCCCTAAGCCTGTTCTATAAAAACAAGCTCTTATCTTTCATTGTTTGAAAGACTTTTGTTGTCTTCCAAACTTTCTATTATAAGAATCGCTTTTTATTTCTGTGGCTTGGTTCTAAAAGGGCCAATGTCAATATTTCACTTTTTATTTTTCACTTTTTTTTAAGATCATAATCCATTTTATGCAAAAAAACTTATTTCTATACTTTCTATTTTGTTAAATTTTGTAAAATATATTTATACTTTTTGATTTTTGAAGTATTTTGATTTTTTAACTTTATTCAATCTATTCTAGGCACACCACTGGTAACGTCACTTTGACGTAAAAAATGCGTTTAAACGAGGTAAAAATTTAAAAAATCGGCTCCTAGATACGCAAGACTCTAAACTATTCAATGACCGTAACGGTACATATTGAAGTGATTCCAGCAAAAAAGTAGACCCCTATGAAAAATGTCCTTTATGGTCTACTATTCGACAGATCCCGCCTGGATTACAATATCTGTTTTTTCTTTAGAGAAATCGCGAAAGAAATTGGTCGAATTGGGCTAAAAATTGTTGCCCCATCCACAGGATTCTCCAGATTTGACGCCGCGCGACTTTTTTGTTTCCAAACTTGAAAAAGCCACTCGCCGAGTAGAAATTTGAGTCGAACGAGGAGGTACTTGTCAGACGGGTTACGGTCTCGTATATTCAGCCAATTTCAATAATTCAGTTATATTTGCAAAAAAAACTTACCATCATCCTCTTGTCAATCTTAAACGGATTTCCAAACATATGCTGCCTGACTGGGGCATACTCTATTTCTCGCAACTGAGGCGTCTGCTTCTTCAAATACTCCTGGTAGTTACCCATCTGTGAGATAGGTAAGGAATGGGCGCTATCTTGATCCAAAGATATCCAATCGGATTGGAGAAAGTTGTTTCTCATACGAACGACCTAATAGAAACAATAAATATATAATAGTGGACTATTCTTAAAATATTTGATAAATAATAATAATAATATTGCGCCAATTGTATCTTTAACCCTGTTTTGAGTAGCTAGTGTCGATGCACACTAGCCCAGGGGGACCGACGGCTTTACGTGCCTTCCGAAGCACGGTGAACGGCTCGTATCACTATTAGAACAAAAAATGTCGTTGTTGGTGCCGAAATTCGGACTCGTGCGCTCTGGCTTATGAGGCCAGTATCTTTCCGCTGAGCTACGGCCGTCCGCACAAATATTTGATAATAATGTGTAATAAAATGTAAAAAAAAACTTACCTGTTGAATCAATCGATTCCTAGGTATGTCAAACGGATTCTTAAAACTGACACTTTGCCTTTCTTTGTCTAAAGTGCATATCCATACATTGCTTTGTTCGAGAACTTGATCTCTTTGCGCAGTAAACTTGTCCACTAATAAAGGATGGCTCACTAACTCTTTTTTTAAGGTCACTTTGGGCAATACCCGTATCTGTTCAGGATTGTTGAAATTCGTTTTCAATCCGTTCATCTGAAAATAACAAGTTTATTAAACACACCTCAATACGTACATAAATAAGATCTTGATTAAGGAGGCCTTTATCATGTGTCAATTTCGAAAAGAACAGATAATTTTGGAATCTCTTTCTAAAAATATCCCTAGACTTTTCCAATGTGTGTAGAAACCTTTGTGAATATGTTTCAAGATAATTTCTTAGTACAAAATCATGGTTGCCGTCAATTTTGGGACAGTCACAATAGATCCGTCATTGTGAATTTATGAAGATGTTGAAAATTAAAATAAATTTTGTTTGCATATCTTAAAAATACATTTTACTCCGGTCAACTTACGCATCCGAGGCTACAAAAATTACCATCAAGCTGAAAATTGGCAGGATTGTTAAAAATACGATCATAAATGAAATCTAAAAAGTCCTCATAAATCCGACCCCTGCTAAAAATTTTACGCGGGGTCAAAGGTCACCAAATATGGTTTTTAGCGATTTTCAGCGAAACGGTAAGTTTTATGGTAAAATTAGTGCCAACAAAAAATGTAGAGTAGATAATTATCTATAAAAAATGTCTTATTACTTTTTTTCCTGGGAGCCACCGTTTTGAGATATAACGATTCAAAAAGTGGTAATCGTCATAATATGCGCACACGTTTCCACACCACCTTTGAGGTAGTGTACTTAGCGCGTTTTTTAACGTGGTTTCCCCAGTAGACCTATTCCACGGATCTGTTATGATTCTGTTTAATTTAAAACTATTTAATAATTGATATTGGCAAGGGTTAAAAATGATTAAACTTTATATAAAGCGGTATAAATAAAAAAAAGGGAAATTTATCAAACTGGTTCATAATTCTCTAATACTTCTGCTTCCCTTGTTCTTCTTCTCATTGTTTTTCTTCCTCTTCTTCATCTTCTAGTTCTTATTCTTCTTCTTCTTGTTCATCCTGGGTGCAAGTAAATTGTCCCAATAATGACACATCGCATGGCTCCTCGATATAATCAAATGAATCCTCAATTGTTGGTGATTCAACATTGGAGCACGACCGGTTTTGACAATTAGTGCATGCTACCGAACAAAACAGTCCAACTTTTTTGCAACCACATTTAGCGCTACATCCCTTTTTACAGTTGCAAAAATTGTGTTCAGGAGTTTTTCCGGCGCAGGGGGGAGTAAAGTTTGAATTGGTTCTAATGAACTGTCGACTAATTTCCATCTTCAGTCTTTTGGATCTAGCTGATAACCACGCCACACTTGAACTTGGTAATATACCCGAAAAAGATGTTGATGAGCAGCCGCTGAGGTTGGAGGAAGACAAGATAACTGCACTTGTTTTTTGTTTCGAGTACTTAAAAAAACAGGCATATCGAAACTTATCTAAGCACGTAGTTTTCTTAGGCGCTCCATACATAGAGAGAAGAAAGCTAATTCCGTTGGAAATAACTTCTTGTGGAGTTGAATTAGTTTTTTTAAAAACTTCAGCACATTCAAGTAAATCTTGTTGTTCAAACATTTTAAAAACAGTCGTTTTACCCCTCCTGAAAAATGCAGATGTCGTATCACAGCCAGTTATTGCGTGTAAAAATAGTATATGATTTTGACATTTTGCAAAAGTAGATAAACTTTTCGATGAATATATTTTCGATTGGTGTTGAGCTTTTCCAGGTTTAAAAAAAAAAGATAGTTTTTTCGATTGGAGTTCTACCAGTGAGTAATACGAGCAAGTCTACATCTTCACCTACAACAAAAGTTGTATTTGTTAAATTGAATTGCTCTATGGCTGTTTCAATTATCATTACGGCAAATAATACGCGCAAATAAAACAATATTCTGACATTTTTGTTATAACAATGAAAATAACACGAAATACCCTATAAAAAAAATATAGGTTTAACACGTATTTTCACTCCGGAGTAGTACTCAAGACTAATTAATACCTCGAGGGTGTCATCTACCTGAAGGATTTCGCCACCCAGGAAAATTACGGTGTAATTTGCATAAGTATTTATTAGTACTTAGCAATAAACATTTTGCCTAGAAAGTTGTCTTTCATTATTATGTTCAAACCCTTCGGAGAAGATAATAGGTAGAGTGATTAGATTAGCTGACGAACGTGTTTATTCCGACAAAACCCATCTTTGCAAATTGAACTAAGGCGCATAAATAAAAAGAATTATTATAAGTTAATACTTTGTCATTTGTTGTATTTTGTTGTGTATTTTTGTTGGGATTAAGCCGTAAAATTCAAATAATTCTTATTATTTTCGCGTTACATTCACTTTGTAAAGATTTTTTTGTTGGCACTGTAATATAATACAGCTTATGGATTGCATCCCTCGGTAGACCGCAAGCTGTATAGTAGAAACATTATCATATTTATAATCTTATATTATTATGTGTAATATACGTTAAGTTGACCGTAGAATATTATGTTTACTTGTATTACAGCTTCAGTGATGTATATACATGGTGTACTAATACATAATATTATGACGATTAGAAGTCTTTCAACTCTTTGAATCGTTGTATCTCAAAAACAGTGCCTCTTAGGAAAAAACTATTAAGATATTTTTTATAGATAATTATCTAATCTACATTTTTTGTTAGAGATAATTTTACGATAAAACTTACCGTTTCGCTGAAAATCGCTAAAAACCATATTTGGTGACCTTTGACCCCGCGTAAATTTTTTAGCAGGGGTCGGATTTATGAGGACTTTTTAGATTTCATTTATGATGGTACTTTGAACAATCCTGCCAATTTTCAGCTTGATGGTAATTATTGTATCCTCACTCCTATTTTTGAGTCTAACTAGACCGGTCTATTTATTAAGCCCAAAAAATGTAGATCCTTATACAGGGTGTTAGTAAATAAGTATGAAAAACTTTAAGGGGTAATTCTACATGAAAAAATAATGACAGTTTGCTCTATAAACGTATGTCCGCAAATGCTTCGTATCCAAGATACGGGGTGTTGAATTTTTTTTTAAACTGCGAATTTTTTTTATTGCTCTTAGACCTTTTAAGATATGAAAATGAAATTTGGTGGGTTCCAAGACGTAATTATTGCGCATTTTTTGGCAAACAAATAACAATTTTATATTCCTCATTGGCGAGCCTACGGGTATGGTCTGAATTTTTTTAAAGAAAAAAATAGTACGCCACTGAGATATTTCAAAATATTTTTGTATTCCACGTTTAATTTATGATAAAGAACCTTTCTTGTCTTTTTTTCATATGGTGCACCGTTTTTATGCAAAAAAGTAAAACATCTTGGCGCGTATTTTTCATTTCGTAATACATTACCAAGAACTCTCCAATATAATAATGCCAAACTAGAACAATAACAGAAAATATTTATAAAAAGATTTTAGCTATGTGCAAGGCTACAACTAATGTTCAAAATTACCTCCTTTACAGGTGGCAGAGTAATTTTATATTCACCATTGGCGAGCGTACGGGTAATGGCCCGAATTTTTTAAAGAAAAAAATAGTACGCCACTGAGATATGTCAAATTAAAAATCATTTTTAAATTCCTCGTTTAATTTACGACAAAAAATCGTTTTTGTCTTTTTTTTCATATGAGGCTCCGTTTTTATGCAAAAAAAAATAAAATATCTTAACGTTTACACAGTATTTGAAATAAGTTTCTATGCATATGGAATCTACCTCGAATAAAATTTGTAAGCGTTAAGATGTTTTATTTTTTTGTATAAAAACGGCGCCGCATGTGAAAAAAAGACAAGAATGAGTTTTTGACGTAAATTGAACGGGGATTTTAAAAATGATTTTTAATTTGACGTTACTCAGTGGCGTACTATTTTTGTCTTTAAAAAATTCAGACCATTACCGGTAAGGGCGCCAATGGTGAATATAAAATTATTCTGTCACCTTTAAAGGAGGTGATTTTGAACATTTGTTGTAGCTTTGCACCTAGTTAAAATCTTTTTAGTAATATTTTCTGTTATTGTTCTACTTTGGTATTATTATATTGGAAAGTTCTTGATAATGTATTAAGAAATGAAAAATACGCTCGAAGATGTTTTATTTTTTCGCATAAAAACGGTGCACCATAGGAAAAAAATACAAGAAAGATTCTTTTTCATAAATTAAACGTGGAATTCAAAAATAATTTTTAATTTGAAGTATCTCAGTGGCGTACCATTTTTTTCTTTCAAAAAATTTAGACCATTACCCGTAGGCGCGCCAATGATGAATATAGAATTGTTATTTGTTTGCCAAAAAATGCGCAATAACCACCTCTTGAAACCCACCAAATTTAATTTTCATATCTCAACCGGTCTTAGAGCAATAAAAAAATTCGCAGTTTGAAATACAAATTTCAGCACCCTGTATCTCGGAAATAAATTATTTGCGGACACACGTTTATAGAGCAAACTGCCATTATTTTTTCATGTAGAATTATCCCTTAAAGTTTTTTATACTTATTTACTAACACCCTGTATGTATACCATAAAGTCACACAATAAATTCCAAAATAAATAGTTTTTTTTTCGAAACTGATACGTACTAAAGGCCCCTTAAGATTTCGCAAATAGCAAAGCTAATTGGGCTTTTAGTGCTGATGTGGATAATTGAAAAGAGGAAAGAAGAAAATCTGTACTTACATTTATTTGTCTTTGAATGATCTCGTTACACATTTTATCATATTCCAATTTGGCTTGATTTTTTAATCGTTTCAGGTAATTTGATATGGAATAACTCAAGCCATTTTCGGAATTTTCTGGGATTAATGTTTGAGCTAGAGCTACTGGAGTGCCTACAACAGATTAAAAAAAAGTCATAAAACTTTAAATATTTATGGTCATTAGAATTCAGATTTTTGTATTTTTCATCAGGAATATGTGTCCAAGACAACATATTTTGAACATATTTTTTGATTATCCTCTATAATCTATTAGCAATTCGCGCTTTTTTAATAAACATATAAAATGTTTCACATAAACCAGTTGTTTGTAACTTAACTTAAAGTGCTCTCCAAAATTAACGCGCCACCTTAAATGTACCATAAGTTTGAAGCTCTTTTTTTCTGAACGGTTGATTGGATTTCAATGATTTCTATTTTACATTATAGGTCTGTTTTTAAGGAACTACTGTGCCAATGTTTTCTGAGAAAATGAGAAATGAGAAATGTCAACGTTTTACCCATATACGGGGTGTAAAAATAAAGTTGTGTTTTTGAAGTTATACTTCTTTACGGGCGTAATGACGGTGAAATTTTATATGGGAAAACCTAGCGACCGGGCGCATGCGCATTATAACTTTGTTCTGATTGGATGTTCAAATGACATGACAAAAATTATCCAATATGGCAGCTGTGGCACAGCTGTGGGACTGTGCATGGTTTGGTTATAATGTATGCTTGTTGCGTTTTAAAATTTGTAGGAAGAGAAACAACAAACAAAAAGTTAGTTAATGGTTATACTGCCTTTTTAAATAGTTTTCATATTATATTTTTGGACTTATTTACATAGAAGAGATGATTGTTGCATGCCAATGTGAAAGCTCATCAAACTGCCTAGTATGAGTGCCGCAGATCTCGCTTATTCAAAGCTAAAGAATCTTTCACTGGTAAGTGTTTTATAAATAGTTGATCAAATTTTGTTATGATATTTGAACATAGCCACTTTGCACGACGCAAGTGATTGCGAAATTTATTAGTCGTTATACGGGCTCCGATACCTACCTTGAACCTACCAAAATACATAAGTAGTATGTAATACTTTTATTTACATAATTTGATTACCATAAAAATGTCTATCAATATTCACCTAATATATTGTCTTCTTACTCTATGTTTTGTTGTATTTTTTCAATTCTAAATCATTTCAATTCAAAATCAAAATAATTTGATTTACATAAGTTAAAAATGTCAAAAGGTTAATCTCTTTAGTTAGACGATCTTCGCACATAATGACAAGCTGTCTCTGTGGCGAAGTTTTAATGCGTGTGAATCCCAATACAACGCAAATACCAGCCGCGTGGTAAGTTGGTTCGAATCCCAATAGAAACTTTTATTTTTTTATTTTTTTTTATACATTTTATGATTTAGTTAAAAATTTTTCCGACAATTAATGTTCAGAAACCATTTGTGGCATTTTTAATGTGTTTTTTGGCACTGTTTTAATAAAAATGTTTGAGAAGTAGTAAGTATAAATTAATTTAATATTTAAATAAAATATAAATAAAAAGTATATTAATTTCGTTTATAATCATATGATCATATAATAGAAGTATAACTTTTTACGTGCGTACAAAGTACACACACATTCTTTTTTTCATCTTATTTTGCAACACCCAGTGGAATTTATTAGAAACACATGTGTATATACAATTGCTTCAAACTTGTGGTATATACATTTAAGATGGTGCGCTAATTTTGGAAAGTAGCGTATTATCTATTTTACCAAGGTTCTGAATCTGCACACACACCGGCAAAATTAACGGAACGTCTTAAAAATGGGACATGTTAGATGTCTCGAATTTCCTAAACCTGTTGTCCGATTTGAATGATTTTTTAGTATGTTATTTATTATGTAAGAATATCAATGTAATAATATTGTTGCTAGACAGGTAAATGTCATTTTATACCGGGTGTAACAATCATACTGTGTTTTTTCCTTAAAGTTCGGAATACTCTGTGGAATATTATGGCATAGATAAAATATTGAAATTAAAACTAAATTGTAGCCTTAGGCTTTCTTAGCATTTTCTTTTTTGAAGTTATACTTCTTTAGGTGCGATTGAGAGTAAAATTTCATAATTCTGCGCGCATGCGCACACAGACAGTATGGCGTTTAGTTGCTAAATATTTCAAGTTATGTATAAATATATCAGTGCAAGAAAAGGTGTGAAAAGAATATATTAGTGTTTTTAGTAAATATATTTCTTATAATTTTTGTGTCTTCGGATTTGTCTTCCTCGGGAATAAGATATTTTATAATAATAGTAAGTATATTTAAAGTATTTTTGTATTAAATTTGTCAGTATGTATGAGAAATCTTGTAACCTGTCAAAGCAAAAGGGATATAGCTCAGTGGTAGAGCGTGTGACCGGAGATCAAGAGGACCCGGGTTCAAATCCCGGACGATTCATATTCTTTTTTTTTATATTTTTGGTATCGTTTTAATAATTTTTTTTTAAAAGTGGTAGGTAAAGAAAGTTAGTTTAATATTTAAATAAAATACAAATAACCTGTTAAGTATATTAATTTCGTTGAAATCATAATAATAGAAGTATAACTTCTTACGTGCGTACAAAGTCACACATGCTTTTTTTGATTATTATGCTTATGTTGTATAATAAAAAGTTAGATACTTGATAAAAAATTAGATACTATGAACAACCATGTTCTTCATCAATACAGGGTGTTTCTAAATAAGTGCGACAAACTTTAAGTGGTAGTTCTGCATGAAAAAATAATGACCGTTTGGTTTATAAACATATGTCCGCAAATGCTTCGTTTCCAAGATACGGGATGTTTAATTTTTTCTTACAAACTGACGATTTATTTATTGCTCTAAAACCGGTTGAGATATGCAAATGAAATTTGGTAGGTTTTAAGGGGTAGTTATTGCGCATTTTTTGACATACAATTAAGAATTTTATACTCACCATTGGTGTGCATACGGGTATAAACATTTTAGAATTTTAGATACATCCCGTATGCACGTCAATGGTTAATATATACTTCTTAATTGTATGTCAAAAAATGCGCAATAACTACCTCTTAAATCCTACCAAATTTCATTTGCATATCTCAACCGGATTTAGAGCAATAAATAAATCGTCAGTTTGTAAGAAAAAATTCAACATAGCGTATCTCGGAAACTAAGCATTTGTGAACATATTTTTATAAAACAAACGGTCATTATTTTTTCATGCAGAATTACCCTTAAAGTTTGTCGCACTTATTTAGAAACACCCTGTATTGATGAAGAACATGGCTAGTTGTTAAAATGCCTAACTTTTTATTATCCAACATATGCAAATTAATCAAAAAAGAAAATGTTAAGAAAGCCTAAGGCTACAATTGAGTTTTAATTTCAATATTTTATATATGCTAGAATATTCTACAGGGTGTTCCGAACTTTAAGAAAAAAAATAGAGTATGATTGTTACACCCGGTATAAAATGACATTTACCTGTCTAGCAACAATATTATTACACAGATATTCTTAAATAAAAAGGCTATAACATACTAAAAAAATCATTCAAATCGGACAACAGGTTTAGGAAATTCGAGACATCTAACATGTCCCATTTTTTAGGTGTTCCGTTAATTTTGCCGGTGTGTGTATTTTATAGTGGATTTTCTTTGTTGCCGGTGTGGAAAAAACAGATAATTTTGTTTTTTTACTTTTGGTAATGCAAAAAAAATTCTAAGTTGTAATATCGATGCCTCAGAAGCCAATCGGTGTAAGTCAATAAGTGTTTAAAATGAGATACTAAGACTCTGAAAGTAGTTGCAGAAAAAATATAAGTAGTTCTTAAAAACAAATAAACCGTCTTTATTTGATTATATATTCTGAATATATTCTGAACCAAAACTGGAACAGTGGAGACAAGCTCTGGAGGAAAAAGGTTTAAAACTTAGTAGGACAAAAACAGAGTATTTGGAATGTTCATTTAAAGATGAAGCTACTACAAATAAAATGGTATCTTTGGATGGTGAAATGATTGTGAAAACCAATAGTTTTAAGTACCTAGGATCGGTATTACAGAGTAATGGAGAAATAGATGGAGATGCATGCAGTAGAATTAGGGCTGGATGGATGAAGTGGAAAGAAGCGAGTGGTGTGTTGTGTGACAGAAAAATTCCAATGAAGCTGAAGGGAAAATTCTATAAAACAGCGACAAGACCGGCTATGATCTACGGAACTGAATGTTGGGCAGTGAAAAAGAAAGAGGAACAACGAATTCATGTGGCGGAAATGAGAATGCTTAGATGGATGAGTGGAGTGACAAAGAAGGATAAAATTAGAAATGAGTATATTAGGGGAAGTCTAGGTGTGGCACCAATTGATGCCAAAATGAGAGAGCATAGGTTAAGATGGTTTGGTCATGTTCAACGTCGAGACGTTAATCACCCAATACGAAGAATAGCTGAAGTGCAGATTCCTGGAAGGAGTAGGAGAGGAAGACCAAAGAAGACGTGGGGGAGACGATTAGGCAGGACATGTTGGTAAAGGGGATTTACATTGATATGACCCAAGATAGAGTGGTGTGGAGAAATGCAATTAGGGAAGCCAACCCCGCATAGGGATAAGGCAACGAGAATGATGATGAATATGGGTACTATATTCATAAATACAAACAAGGACATTATAATAATATTATATATTATAATAGTTAAACAATGCTGGCTGAGAGATTTGACATAAAATCACAAAAACATAATGTATCTTTAAAAGGGGATAAAGAGAAAATATTAAAATACTTAAAAATTGTTGTTACACATACCCATTCTTGTAAGAGCCCTTCTTAGAGGTCCAGCATAATATGCAGGCAAAGTTCTGGTATAATTTTGAAACTGCGTCCTCCATTCATTCGTAGGTTTCCATCTATGTATCTAAAATAGTTATCCATTTTATGTATTTAAATTTAAAACACGCGATTGGACTTCGTAAGTCCTAGGATTTCAACCAACGTTACCGGAACTAGAACTGGAAGTCGATTTTTGTTCTCTTCATGTAACTTTGCGTCGATTGATATTTATTTAATTTTTTTATTTATTTATTTACGGGAAACCCCCATTAATAGTTCAAAAACATAAGTTAAATTTTTAAGACAGGTTAGATCTTATAACTAGGTATATCCAAGTTAAAAAAATTCAAAGTAATTATAATTGTATCAGACTTAATGAATCTAGATCATTGAGATAACTAGTTCATAGGCTATTATAAAAATATTAATTTTAAACTATTAAAACAAAAACATTTAAAACAAACCTAATACTATGTAATACACGATAGGTACCTCTTTAGTTGGTTCAAACTGTATTTAAATAAGTCAATCTGCAGATTATTGGCCAAAGACATGCATCTGTCAAGAGGATTATTCACACCATAAGTTGTTCTATGAAAGGGAATTCATAAAGTTGGTTGTTGCCTTAAGTCACGACGTGGTATGTGGAAAGTAACATATTCTAAGATATTAGGACAATCTAATAGACCATTAACCAACTTAAATAAGAATATTAGTGAAAATCTATCTCTACGGATGCTTAGTGGAGTCAATGAAATGTGTTGCTCAATCTCCATGTAATTATGATTAGCTATAGTAATTCCACATTTAAAAGAACACACTCTTAAGAATCTATGTTGTACTCTTTCCAAATAAATCATATGATTTTGAAAATAAGGAGACCAAATTATTGAACAGTATTCCAAAATTGATCTGACCAAACAACAATAAACAACCCTGACAGTATGAACTGAAAGGTATTGCCAATTTCTTAGAACAAAACCAAGCATTTTACTACTCTTTACAGCTATTGAATTAATATGATTTATAAAAGTTAATTTCTCATCAAATATGATTCCCAAGTCTTTGATTGTAGTAACATATTTAAGTGGTTGATTATCAATGACATATGAAGACTGGTATTTGATTATTTTACGTGTAAAACTAATAAAACAACATTTTTTAACATTGAGATCCAGCTTATTAACCCGACACCAACAGTGTAATTCTAAATCATTCTGTAAAAGCAACTGATCGTCTGGGCCCTCAACAATCTTCCAAAGTTTTAAATCATCTGCAAACATTAAACAGTGACTATGTTTAAAATAATTAACGATATCATTAACAAAGACATTGAACAGTAAAGGAGAACAGTGTCCCCCTTGAGGAACACCAGAAGTAGCGAATATAGTTTCAGAGAGGTCGCCACCAATTTTAACATACTGAACCCGGCCAATTAGTGAACTTTAAAACCACAAGACAATCTGATGATGGAACCCGAACTTTTGCAACTTTTGCAAAAGTATCCGATGGTCCACCCGATCAAATGCTTTCGAGAAATCTGTGTAAATGGAATCTATCTGCCTAAACTGTTCCATGTTTTGCAAAATGTCAGTTTGATAATAGAGTAGATTTGTTAAAGTTGATTTATTTTGGCAAAAACCATGTTGTTGATCGGATATTAAACCTTTGCATAGCCAACTCAACTGCTTGCTGACTAGGGAATCAAACAGTTTCGGTATTGAAGATTGTATACAAACACTATGATAGTTTTCTACTTGATTTTTTTGACCATTTTTAAAAACAGGGACAACATAACTCACCTTCCAAGCATAGGGAAATACAGATTTTTGTAAAGATTTATTAAAAAGTATATATAAATATCATTTCACATATTTTGAGTGATTTTTGATTTTTGCAAACCTTTCCGTCATAACTTTTTAACTGGAAATGCCATCAAAACTGGAACTAAATGTTCGAGCTCGATTTTCAATACTCTATTGATATAGCACATGTACTATTTCGGTGACTATAATGGGACATTTCCGTTTACAACTTTTTAGCGGGAAGTTATATAATAACCGGAAGTATAGGTATATTTGTTCTCACCTTGTTACGGCGCGTCGAATAATATATCGCTTGTACTATTTCGGCGACTTAACAAAAGTACTTCCGGTTGCAACTCTGGAATCGGAAGTTCGAGGTCAAATTTCTCACCTTTAATACCATTTCTGGGTTATAAGCTCTCGTTCGTCACCTTATTGCTCATTCTATGTTCTCATAACGGAGGAGTTTTACCGAAGAACAGACAGACATGGATAATTCAAAATTTTCACATTTTAAAGTTGTAAAATAGGTGAAAACCATAATTAGATACTTACCTTAAACAGTTCATCTAATAAGGGCAACAATACGGGATAATTGTAAGGCATTACAAAAAGGTTCACACATGTTAAATTTGTACTTGCTTTGAGATATCCGAAAGGATGTCCAACCTCTGAATTTTTGTAACTGTTGGCAACAAATACCTACGAATATAGCATATACTACTAACATATAACGATTAAATAAAAAATATATTCAGTCGAACCCGCTTATTGGTATAGCTTACGCTTATAGAATAACATAGTGCCAAGCAAAAATATTCCTATAACCGGGATATTCTAATAACCGATAGTTGGTGGCTAATAGAAATAAGTGTACCGAATATATGTAATCATAGTAGGTACATAATGTGTATTTACATACATACGTATACAGTAGAACCCCGCAAATCCGAACTTTCGGCAAATCCGAACCAACGGAAAGTGAAAAAAAAATTTAAAAATTCAAAATAAAAATTTAAAAACATGTTTATTATGTGAGAAAATAATTACGTAAGATGCTAGCTACAGTATTAAACACTGGAACACTAATGGATGAATAAAAGCGTTGAGTTAGACTAAACACAATCAATAAAGGAATGTGCATAATACACATTTTCCATGGTATACTATGAACGAAAACATTGAAAAAGATAAGAAACATGAGAAACATAGTGTAATCAATATCCAGATTACAAATTAAATGAATCATTTACATGGCCGAATTCCCATGTCCCGTGACGAAACAAAACTACTGGCGTTAGCGATTTAATATTTGAGTGATCTAAATATTTTTCAGCTTTAGAATATTGGAGGCGTAAACGTGCGGATAGAGTTTCATAAAGGGATCGGTGGCAGTCCAAATCTTTTAAAAATCATCTTCGTTGGCTTCTTAGGCTAACTTTCGGATAATCCGAACTTTTCGGAATCCGAACAGGCTGTCCCCCCAATTAGTTCGGATTTGCGGGGTTCTACTGTATGTATATGTTTGTATATAGGTCTGGATCCCGCGTATGAAAAAAAAGTTGATTAATAGCAAGCTGAAAATTTGTTAATAGCTTAAGGGTGTCTAGTCGGATAAACTTTGATATATGGGAATACTGAAACAGGGGCAGTTTTAGTTGTGGAACAGGTTAAAAATTTGGAACGGTCACACCACGAAAACGGCACATTTATTTTGTCCGACAGAATAGACTTAAACTCTCCTAACAGAGATTAAACTCTCATGCAAAAATCAGACTGCTATTTATTACCTGTCATAATTCCTGTCATTTGATATATTCTACATGTTCCACTCATTAAAACGCCCATTTGGTGATAAATAGCCGTCTGATTTTTGCATGAGAGTTTAATCTCTGTTCGGAGAGTTATAAGTCTGTTCTGTCGGACAAAATAAATGTGCCGTTTTCGTGGTCTGACCGTTCCAAATTTTTAACCTGTTCCACAATTAAAACTGCCCCTGTTCCAGTGTTCCCATATATCAAAGTTTATCTGACTAGACACCCTTAAGCTATTAACAAATTTTCAGCTTGCTATTAATCAACTTTTTTTTCATACGCGGGATCCAGACCTAATATGTTTGTATATCTTTTGAACAAGCAAAGAAGTGAGTAGGCAAAAGAATTTTTTAGACAAATGAAAAAGTACTTTATGACCTGTGGATGTTTCAGGAAAGGGTCGAATTAGTGACGATAATAAAGTAATAAAGTATTTATTACCTGCAAACTCTAATAAACTAAACATCATTCAAATTTTTAGGATATTGTAGAGAAAAAGTTATTAATTTACCTGAAAAATATTCTATTAAGAGGTATTATTTTATTAAAATGTATTCCTATAAACGGATATATCAAGTAGTAAATCGAAACCTTTCGGAACTCCAAATTTATATTCCTTAAACTGGGATATTTCTATAACTGGTATTCTAATAAACGGGTTCGACTGTAGTGCAAATATTTATGATAGTAAAATTTGTTAGTTTGTGGGCAATTATATAGATAAGACATCAACTTTTCTTACCTGCCAACAAGTTTTAGGCTGCTTCCGTGATAAAATAAATTGTGTAAGGGGCGACGGTTCTAATTCATATTTATCGAATGGTAGATTTTCAATTACTAAAGGCTCAGAATTTGTACAAGCGAATTTTATGTTAGGATGAGCTGATCTAGGAGGCAGTGCAGATGCTGTGGCTTCTGGCCAAAATGATTCGGGGATGGGCCAATACCCTAAAAAACAAGTAAATTATTTTTTTATTTCAAGCATAATGCAACTTACAATTATTATAATAAAAAATATGAAATTTTTTTTTTGAAACGCTCTTCTTTAGTTACGAGTGACTACAATTAAAAATATAAAAAAAAGAATGCGAGTGTACTTTGTACGCACGTAAGAAGTTATACTTCTATTATCATACAATTTCAACGAAATCAATATACCTACTTAAAAGTTACAATACAAAAAATTAACAATATGTAATTACCAAAAATTAACCAAAACTTAACAATGCCAATTATTAAAAAAAAAAGAAAAAGTATGAATCGTCCTTAATTTGAACCCGCAATCTCGCGATTTTTTGATCTCTGGTCCAATGCTCTACCAACAAGGCCATCAAACCGCATGCTAGTTACCTTTCAGATATACATAATTATACATCACGGTGACAAGTGAAATATAAAAATAGATGTTTTATTATTTTACGCACAAGGAAGACAAATCCAAAGACACAAAATTATAATAAAAAACCTTTTAAACCACCTTTTTCAAATTGCGCAAGTTGTATTAATTGCAATAATATTAATGTTAATAAATGAAATATAAATATTTTGACGTTTCACAATTTGACAATTCACTTTTAACTGCAGTGCCTTAAAATTTTTAAAGCACTAGTGCCTTAAAGTAGCATTTTTAACGCTCCTATGGAGAATTGTATTTTTAACACGTTTGTAGAAAAATATATTTAAAAACACTAATATATTCTTTCCACACCTTTTCTGGACTGATACATACATAAATTAAAACATTTAGTAACTAACTCCATACTGGCTGTGTGCGCATGCGCGCAGGTCAATAAAATTTCACCCTCAATGAAATCGCGCCTAAAGCAGTATAACTTCAAAAATCAACTAAAAAGCAAAAAATAAAAAAAACTGAAAAAATCTAACACATTCGTCAAAGAAAAGCGTGGCGCGTCTTCATCGAATAAGCGGTTTTCGCCCCACGCTTTTCTTTAACGAATGTGTTAGATTTTTTCAATTTTTGAAGTTATACTTCTTTACGCGCGATATGAGGGTGAATTTTTATATGTTAAAACCTACGATCCGGGCGCATGCGCATTATAACTTTGTTCTGATTGGATGTTCAAATGACATGTCAAAAATTATCCAATATGGCAGCTGTAGCGCAGCTGTGGTTTGGACGGTTGACGGTTTGGTTATGTATGGTTGTTGCGTTTTAAAATTTGTGGGAAGAGAAACAACAAAGGTTAGTTAATAGTTATACTGCCTTTTTAAATAGTTTTCATATTATATTTTTGAAGTTATACTTCAAAATGTTTTAATTTATGTATGTATCAGTCCAGAAAAGGTGTGGAAAGAATATATTAGTGTTTTTAAATATATTTTTCTACAAACGTGTTAAAAATGCAATTTTTAGGACTCCATAGGAGCGTTAAAAATGCTACTTTAAGGCACTAGTGCTTTAAAATTTTTAAGGCACTGCAGTTAAAAGTGAATTGTCAAATTGTGAAACGTCAAAATATTTATACATATTTCATTTATTAACATTAATATTAATAATACGACTTGCGCAATTTGAAAAAGGTGGTTTAATAGTTATTTATGATATAAGTGTTAAAAGTACACGTTTAAGGCACGCATGTGAAAGTTTGCAGAATGAGCGATAACGAGTTCTGCAATTCACATGTGTGCCTAAAAATGTACTTTTTAACACCCATATCATACAATATTTTTTCTACAAACGTAATTACAGGACAATATCTACAAAAACTTTTACTTGAACTTGACTGACATTCCATTTTTATATTTTTTTTTGACATTACATTAAAATTGCCTATACGGTCAATACAAACTGCAGTGCCTTAAAATTTTTTTAAAGCATTAGTGCCTTAAAGTAGCATTTTTAACGCTTGTATGGAGAGCTAAAAATTGCATTTTTAACACGGTTGTAGAAAAAAGGTTTTTTATTATAATTTTGTGTCTTTGGATTTGTCTTCATTGCGCGTAAAATAATAAAACATCTATTTTTATATTTCACTTGTCACCGTGATGTATAATTATGTATATCTGAAAGGTAACTAGCATGCGGTTTGATGGCCTTGTTGGTAGAGCATTGGACCAGAGATCAAAAAATCGCGAGATTGCGGGTTCAAATCCCGGACGATTCATACTTTTTTCTTTTTTTTTTAATATTTGGCATTGTTAAGTTTTGGTTCATTTTTGGTAATTATTGTAAATTTTTTGTATTGTAACTGTTAAGTAGGTATATTTATTTCGTAGAAATTATATTATAATAGAAGTACACATTCTTTTTTTTTTATTATTTTTTGTTTTTTCGTTGATTTTTTATATTTTTAATTTTAGTCACTCGTAACTAAAAAAAAGCGTTTCTTAAAAATTTTTTTTCATATTTTTTTATTTTTTACTTTTTAGTCTTACACTTTTCAAATATTAAAATATATCGTCATGTTTATTAAAATACGTATAAAACATATTATGATGTATCTACAAACATGAAAAGTAGTCGGAATCGGCAAAAAATTTGAAACTTTATTGTTTATTTATGAAGCATAACGTAAACAATTAACGTAAAAAGTGAAATTATGTATAGTTCATATAATTAGCTACAATCTGTAAAAGTTTCAAGTTTCTTCATTGTAAAAAACAAGAAAATTTAAGCATTTTCGTTAAAATCGTTTTTTTTTTATTTAAACAATTAATTTTGGTTTTGAATTCGATTTTTGGTTGATGTTTTGTTTCGTATCGTATTGAAATTTGACACGAATAAGCGCCGATTTTTATATAAACAAATATATGAGCGTTCAAAATTTGAAACTTTATTGTTTAATTATGAAGCATAACGTAAAGAATTAACGTAAAAAGTGAAATTATGTATAGTTCATATCATTAGCTACAATCCGTAAAAGTTTCAAGTTTCTGCATTGTAAAAAACAAGAGAATTTAAGCATTTTCTATTAAAATCGTTTTTTTTTATTTAAACAATGAATAAACAAAAATTTTTTTTTATTGAATATTCGTGCATTGTTTCCGCGAATGCATATGCCTGCAAATTTTCATTCATTTGCATTGAAGAAAAGGCAGTCAAATTAACGTCTAAAGATCTGACACAAACTATTGAACTAAAGAAAAGCGTTTAAAAATGAAAAGCAAAACAGTTCATCATTTATTAAGACTTGAAATTATCACCATGTGTTGTTTTTATACTCACCAATACAATATGCTTTACTCGCTTTAGGAACATATATCATTTTCCTACAATTGTGCCACGATGTATTTATAGGCATATTCAGACCTCGATCATTATTCATCTCAGCATATTCGTTTTCTTTAAGAATATCATCCTTACCATCTTCTTTATCATACTGGGGAGGAGGAGGGTCTGGACCTATTTTCTCAAAGTTGATCACAACGCCATTTTGTACCTGAAAGGTATTAGAGTTACTAATAACAGATTTTAACAAGTTTATCAAATGAATAAAAGTCAGTTTATGTTTTATTTCGATTCAGAGACAAGGCATAATCTGCAGACCGCGCTGTTTCTGGTATAACCTTCGTCAGTACAGATGTTTCCCACCTCTGAATCAAAACAAAACAGAAACGGCAAGCATCTGCACTGATGAAGGTTATACTAGAAACAGCGCTGTCTGCAGATTATGCCTTGCCTCTGAATCGAAATAAAACATAAATTATTGCCTTTAATTCCCTTCTACCTTTACTCAGATTGTGAGTACAGTGGAACCCCGATAAGTCGGCCCCCGATAACCCGGAACTCCGGCTAACCCGGACCGATTTTTATCAGACAAACATTTCAACAATAAAAATGTATTGCTGTTACAAAATCTCGTAAACCTAATTCATTCATTTGGTGACGTCAATATACGAACGAAACGATTGATGAATCCGACATTACTGAAAATATCAGGGCAATCAGGGTGCAGATGGGACCCTGTCGCGCAATTCGCAGCAAATAAAATAGTCTTATGTTTTTGGCTTCATTTTATTTCGTTTATACATACGCATTTTCAAGGTTCACGAGGTTTTGTACCAACTCTATGTAATATAATATTTGAGAGATAATGGAACCGGATTGAACTACATATAACATAGTAAACATGACTCATGGTACACCACATTCATTGTCGAAAACAACATGCACCTGTATTATCCTTTATTTTTTTTGAAACTGTCTGTGTTAGCATTGTTTAGAAAAGACTATTAAAATTCTTTTTTTAACAACGGTCTTAGTCGTCACTTTTATTAAATAACATAACATCAGAGACGGTATTATGTGTAGTAAAGTCGTATTATTGTTCGCTTCTGTTTTGTAATCGTTCGTAAATTTATTCAGATTTTGTGTTTGTGTGTCTTTTGTCTATAAGGGCAACAAAACGTAAAAATGTTGTAGTGACAATGGAAAAGAAACTAGAAGCATTAAGTAGAATTGATAAAGGTGAATCTTGCAGCATTATATTATGGTGTCGGTACATCTACAGTATCGGATTGGAAGAAAAATAGAACTAAAATCGAAGAATTTTTTTTTTCAAAATGATAACAAAAGACAGTTTAGTCGGTGCAAAGCTAATTATAAAGCTAAGAATGAGACTTTTGACGACGCTTTGTATGTGTGGTTTTGTGTGGAATGCGAACGTGGTTTACCAGTGTCTGTGTGACAATTATAACGGAGTTTATCTGTAAGCATACCATATTTTATTAATTTTTACCATTTTCTCCGGCTAACCCGGATTTTCGATAACCCGGATCGGCCGCGGTCCCAATTAATCCGAGTTAACGGGGTTCCACTGTATGTACTAAGAACCATTTCTTGTACCCTTTCCTAGATGAAGGAAAACGGAATGTGATTGCATATAGTAGAATCCTTTCCATTTTCTATATTCGTCGTCTCTATGCCTTGTAAATTGTGGAAGGCAGACATTCAGGATGTTAACAGAGAATGGTTCTAATAAGAAAAGTTCAGATTTAAATTAGTGTATATTATTATTTTTAACAATCTATTCTGTATCTGAGACATTCTTACTTTCTTTTCTGTAAGTTTGTAAAACTTTTTCAAACATACTTACCTTTTGAACTAAGCTATCAATACATTGATTCAACATCCTATGTGATGTTATACAATACGAACGACCTCCGGTTACTTCACACATTGCATCTATTGGACTACTATCACTAGGCACCAATCCTGTGTCTCTTTCTACGGCAGGGGTACCTAAGGAAAAAGATAATTATTGTGACGAAAGCTCACAGACTAATACCATTAGGAGACAACACACTCTCTAGAACAATTGCAGAGGGTGTGTATGGAGAACTATAGACGTTTTAAATTATGTTAATTTTGCTGAGCTACTAACCTGTCAACCTAAGTACTAGAGCAAATAATCTTTGATCCCATCTAAAAGGTTCCCTGGTCATTTCTGATCCTGGGATGGGTGAATTCATTGGTAAATTAAATTCTTCCTGAACTCCATTTACTGAAAAAAAAAAAACCATAACGATTAGTTAATATTTTAATGGCCAGAGCAATAATATTAAAATTATACAGTAACCACCATGCTACTAGACACATGGGTAAATTGAGTTAATACAGTCCTGGACCCTTCACTTTTACAGTCCTGCCCTGCACTGTTTACTTTTATGTCTAGTGACATCTAGAATGTCAGAAAATGTATAGAAACCAATGTAAACATTGAAAATTAACAGATTGTAGAACAGCTGTATTTGAAGTTTATAGTGGTCATTGTATTAAAGTTGTAACGTTATAAAGTATGTATTGTAATATTGTTGGTGTTTGAATAAAGTTTTTTTTTAAAGCAGAGTAACCAGTCCCGGCGCTAGGGTAAAAGGTGCTTGCCTGCAAAACTAGCATAGACGCCCTTCGATTTTTTTAAAATTAGTATTTTGTATAACACCAACAGAAAAAAGCTCATTATTGCGCCCCCCAAACAGGGGCGCCCGCCTGCAGTGCATCCCTTGCAGGCCTGTTATCACCAGCCCTGAGAGTAACAATAGTATTAATCAATATATTTTTTGTATGAAAAAACAATTATTTTGATAGTTTTGTGACAGTCACATGACATGACAGACATGAAAGTCACAGGCGAGAAGGGGCCGGATTAGCCCATCCCTAAAAAATAGATATCTGTGTGCCTACTAGCGTAGTGCTTACTGTATATAAAAATATACATCACTGCCTGGTAGAAGTAAAATAGAAAGAAAAGAAAAAGTAGCCCTAGAATATTATTAACGATTTATACCCATTCATTTTTGGTATTTACCTGTAGTTAACTTTCCACCGTCTGTAATTAACACAATTACAGCAGTTTCCAAATAAAATGGGCATCTTCCCTGTCCATAAGTATCTATCCCTGAAGTCATTCTATTAATATTTAAAATATCAAAAGCCTGCTTCACTGCTAGCCCCATTGTCGTCAAAGAGTATGCTTGCAAATTCTTCAATTCATTCATAAATGTAGCTAAATTTTCTTTCCATCCTATAAGAGGTTGATATTAGTTAAATAAATATTGTTTGAAAGGACATCGCACACATCTTATGGAAAATATAATGTCACTCAAATTCAATAAAATTTATACGATTAGATTCGTTTTAATATAACGATCAATTCTTATCATTGCGCCAACTCTTAATTATGATTAATTACGGCGCAAATTGCAATTAAAGTTTATCGAAATCACATTTTTGGAGTCCATAAAATGTTAGTTTACAATCATTATTGCTCTGAGTGCTATTCATAACAGCTTAAATCCCGCTGGGCCTAAGCGGATTAGTGAAACTAATCCACTGATTTATGGAGTACCGAAAATCTGGGTATTTTAAAATATTTTTTCTCTCTCTAACTTATGTACCTACCCATTTGATTTCAGATTTATTTATATCAATTTCTGCTCTTATTTTTGAAAATAGAGAGTTGGCGCAGTGATAAGATTTGATCGTTAATTTAAAATGAATCTATTGGTATAAATTTTATTGAATTTGAGTGACATTATATTTTCCATAAGATGTGTGCGATGTCCTTTAGACTAACTATTTTAATGAATTATTAACAGACCAAGAAGATCATAACCTAAATGAAAATGTGGAAGAAGAGACAATGATGTTAGTATACCAGCTAGAAAGACCAACAAAAGAGGACGTTGAGAGAATTATAAATAGCAGCTGCAATGGTAAATCCTCAGCATCAGATGGTATCAATATGGAGCTTATAAAATATGGTGGAGAAAAATTAAGAGAAAAACAGCATCTGTAAATAGCAGCTGTAATGGTAAATCCTCACGATCATATTCTGAATGAAATGGGAATACAAAACAAATTAAGATGATTAATAAAAATCACAATGAGTAGAACTGTAGTAAGTATAAAACTTCAAGTAGGAGACACAGAAGAATGACACAGATAGATAAAGACAAGAAGATTCATTATCAGCAACCTTTTAATCTTGACCTGGAATACATCATCAACAAAGGTACCCTCAGAACAAGAGAAGGACAAATAGTAGCAAATGCTGACAATATTGTACTAGTAACAAAAAATTAAAAAATAATGGAAAGAATGTTAAATGAAACAGTAACAGCAGGAAAAGTAATGGGATTAAAAATAAACCACGAAAAAACAAAAATAATGAGATTTGATAAAAACTTGGAAATCAAAAAGTAGAGAATACATTTTTGAAGAAGTCGAAAAATTTAAGTACAGTGGAACCCCGATAAGTCGGCCCCCAATAACCCGGAAGTCCGGCTAACCCGGACCGATTTTCATCAGATAAACATTTTGATTTTCAATATTTTGTATTTTTCAATTTAATTGTGGCTTATTTCCAATCAAAATAGTTAATTATCAGACAAACCTTTCAACAATAAAAATGTATGTAATATATTTGAGAGATAATGTGTACTTATGTGTGTAATTTGAACTATACGATATTAAAAATGACTCATAACACACGCCGCAGAAACAACAGCCACCTGTCTGTAGTATGTATTCCTTTTTATTTCAAACTGTCAGCATTGTTTAGGAAAGACTATTTAAAAAAATCTTTTATAAACAATGGTCTTTAGTATTGTGTGTCTTGTATTGTTCGCTTCCATTTGCTTACGTTTGGGTTTGGTGTTTTTTTTAGTAATTTTAATGAGTAGGTACTGTGCATATTTATAAATATATTTCATGTTATTTCAATTCTAACGGAGTTTATCTGAGTGTATACCGTATTTTATTAATTTTTACCATATTCTCCGGCTATCTCGGATTTTCGATAACCCGGATCGGTCGCAGTCCCGATTAATCCAAGTTATCGAGGTTCCACTGTATTTGGTAATATTAATCACAAACAATGGAGAAAGAGAAACAGACATAAAAGGAAGGCTAATTACAACAAATAAAGCATATACTGTAGACTCCCGTAAGTTCGGCCTCGGTTAGTTCAGTCTCCGCTTAGTCCAGCCGGCTCTCTGAACATTAGTCACACACTTTGCACATCAAAAATCATATAAAAGAAAATTCAGAAAAAAATTACTGACTTTTTTAAATGTTTAAGAAGCCAACCCACCAATGTGCAATAATATTTTTAAATTTTATTAGGCCTAGAGTTCTGTAAGTACTGTTTTATAGTATTTTTGTAAAGGTCTATCTTTTCATATAATATGTTAAATATATGTCAGAGTATTCCTCTGTGTTGTCTTCTACTTAATGTACAAGTGTTTTGTTTTTGCTGGATCCATACAAACAATAAATGAGCACTTTTTAGGTAGGCATCGGTTAGTTCGGCCACTTTTAAGTTCGTCCTAGGGTCCGGTCCCGAGGTGGCCGAACTTACGGGAGTCTACTGTACATACCATGCAAATAAAAAATTACTAAAAAATAAATTCAGCAAGAAATCGAAAATTAAGGTCCAAAACAATAATCCAACTGGCAAATGATATATGAAGCCAAAATCCTTAGCATGACAAAAAACAAGAGGAAAACCATAGAATACAAGAAAGAAAAATACTAAGAGCTATATTAGGACCAATAAACATAAGTAAATGAAAATGAATTTAGACAAAGAATGAACCACGAGCCACTGGAAGAAATTAAGGAAGATATAGTGTGTAAAATAAAACAGCAAAGAGCTAAATTGCTAGGACATTTGGAGATCAAGATCAACTACATCGATATTCTCAATATTAGAATGGACACCAACTGACACAACAAGATGCGGGTATACGACAATGGGAAGAAAAAAACCAGAGATAGGAAACAGTGGAGAAAAATAACTGAGCAGATTAAATAAAGAAAATGACGACTGATCTACCTCAAAACAAAGATCCAGTGAGCTTAAACGGTGTAACCTCTAAAGGGGGTTCTCTATTATATTTACAATCTTTAAAATAATATATTTTAAATAAAAATCTTACACGCATCTCAATATATAATTATGAAAAGTTGTGTCAAATATATCACCAAATAAGATTATAATAATAAAAGTTATATTACCTGCTTTTATATTGGTTGGCGTATCTTCAAATGTTAAAAGCATATACCTATCATTCCTGCTATCCATACTTCTTTGACGAATTTTTACAAAAGTTTCTACTGCAGATTTCGCTACATCTAGAAGAGTCGTACGACCCCCTATATAGGTCCTAAAAAGAGTTAAAAATCATATTAGTGTTATTAATTAGATGATTAGGTTGGTTCGTACCTTTGCAGCATAGAAGCTGATGTATCTATTAAAAATACTATTATAGTCATGTTTCTTTAATTAAACAATATTAACTATTTTTATGGATAAAGAAATTCATAACTTTAAAAAAATAAAAATTTGGGGCTATCAGCTTGTGTAAATGTCGGGTTGACGTTTTTGCCTTCCTCCATTTTTCTTCTTCTTTTTATTAGCTGATTATTTTTACATTGCCGCCACCCCAGCAAAAATTGGAGGGGATTATGTATTGACTTTTTTTCATTCTGATTAAATAGTTTGAAATATTAACTTGAAATAGGTAAAACAAAAGTAATAATAATAATAAAAGTGAACCAATTAAGCGTTCATATTAATTTTTACAGGTCTATTTTAAAAAACTTTTTGACATTTAGCTTTTGACATTGACATTTTGCGCAAAAATTTGAACATTTAAATTTTAAATATTTTATAAATATTTATGTTTATAAATATTTTACAAAAGTACATACCTTGCAAACAAGCTATTAAGAGGATGGGTACGTATTTTAGGGTGCAATGCTATTCAAATGGGGATTCATTTTTTTCGAATCCTGAGAAAACTAATAAGTATTTTTAAAAAATTTAAACGCAGAATGAAAGATTACGTTATTAGTGAGGGCCAGGGCCGTAACTACCATTGGGGCAACCGGGGCAGTGCCCCGCAGAAGTCCCCTTTGATTGGCTGAGATATTACATTGATTGACATAGATTTTAACGAGGAAAATAAAAATATGTATTTTGAAAGCCGATCCCAACAAAATATTTTCAAATGACACAATTTTAAAAATAACGCAACATAAAGTTTTAATTTTTCACTGGGGAAATTAGTCTTTTCGACTAAAATGCATTTGGAATAGAACAGGGCCCCTGAGGCCTGAGCTAAGCTGGGGCCCCCGATACCTTAACATAAAAATTTAAAATAGGTATTACTTAGGAAATTAGTTATTTCAGCTTAATAAAACCTAAAATGCCATTGGAAGAGGGGGCCCGGGCTAAGCTGGAGCCCCCGAGACCTTTCGTAAAGATATAAATTGTTACTGAGGAAATTAGTTATTTTGGCGAAATAAAAACTAAAATGCAACCGGAATAGGGGCCCCAGGTCCCAGCTACTTTGTCTTAACCAATTTACTCCAGACCACATCTTGGTACGTGAAAAGAACCACATCGTACCACAAATTGAAAAGAAAGGTAAGGGTAAAAAAGAATCAGTCCTACCAGTACACTTACCAGCTTCACTGAGTGTGTTTGGCTCACACTGCAGTTGCTTAATGCACCTTAACATTGCCAATGCACCATTTAGGTTCGCTTGGTTATTCGTTCGCTACAAAGTAAGACCATTTGCATTGTAGCGAACGAACGCATTAGTTGATGATCCGTCCTCAATGTCAGATACAGATGTAATCATTAGCGCTGTTAATTTTATAGTTATTGCAGGACATGATGAAAACAAAAGAAAGAAGAGAGTGTGGTGTTCACACAGGAGGAAAAATGCGTTTTTAAGGGGTTAAATATAAAACATTTTTCCGAACCCCCCTCCCGCTGGGGGTACATTCCCCAGACCTCTTGGTAGGGGGGCCCAGATCACGTTTGCCCCGGGGACCCCAACATCGTAGTTACGGCCCTGGTGAGGGCCGAAAGTCCCTGAGAACTTCTCTATAATGTTTATTTTAATAAGTTACAGAAGTGAAAAACTAAGAAAATTTAGTGTGATATTTAATTTCAAATATCTCATTCAAAATAAACTTTTTATTTATTCTAAGGGACTTTCGGCCCTCGGTAATAATTTAGTCTTTCATTCTGCGTTTAAATTTTTTAAAAGTATTTATTAGTTTTTTCAGGATTCGAACAAAATGGACACCATGTCCGTGGTAATATTTTCCAAATCTATCTTTGTCTTACAACGCACTCAGTCGAATAGAATATTGTCAGCAAATTGTCAGTCAGACTGTGACAATTTTAAATATTTGACGGGAATATCGGGAATATTTTGAGTTGTTGATTAAATAATATTGATATATAGTGTATTTGATAAATAATTGATTTAAGACGTGAACTTAATAATAAGTTATTTATTGTGTATTATTTGTGGAAAATCCAAGCAGAGAATACATCAGGATAATATATCCTGTGACTGTGATCCAAGTATTTTGTTGTTAAAGATGTTCAAAATTGTAAGCGTTCCATAGTAACAATATATTATTAAAAATCACTTGCAACACTTTTCCTCTTTTCTCGATTGAGTGTTAGTTTTTGTTGTACATATAAATTATTACAATCACTGAATACATAGTTAGTGAAAAATTATCAGTAGTAATTGCACAAGAGCTCTGAAATTCTATATTAATTTCAGAGGTCGAGTGCAATTTGTTGCGATTATTTCATGAATAAAACTGTTCAAAACCAAAATTTTATTGTAATTTATTTATGTAAGTACCATTAAACACACAGTTTTTATACATATTTGACGATTGAAAGTCATCACTTTTATAATTTTTAAAACATTAATTGTCATTAATGTCACTGAATGTATTTTTTCGTAGCAACGAAGGGCATCTGACGTAATATACTTAACGACGGGAGATTATCAAAAATTATCGATTTAATTCAGATTTCTGTAGTTTTCTATTGGCCAGAATCTCCTATGAATGAAATAATCACATTTATTAACTGAATTAATAATTTGCAATTATACAAAAAACAGTTATCCAAGAACGTTCAAAAGCCATCTCTGTAAGTCAATGATGACATTTTCAAGTAGAATGACATTCTAGTAATGTTTACATATCCATACCAGTGTGAATTTTACTACACATAATTTGCCGTGTAAAGACAGAAAAAGTAGGGATAGCCGTAAAATATTTGCGAATTATGTACCCATGGCCTTAATATAATAATTCACTGATTGATCCTGACAGTAGTCATCTGTTTTCTCAAAAACTTTGAAGTAATAGTTACTAAATTTGAAGGATTGTTTAGTTCCTGAAAGGACCCAGGACGAAGACATTGCTGGAGATAATTAAATACTTGTCAAAATACAGGTATAAAGATTGTGGAAAAGGCAATCAAAGTATACTGAGAAATGTTTATATTCAGCAGTGAGTGTCAGAGAAACAAACAGACAATATGTAGCCTAAAAACGATTTATATTAATTCATGGAAAACATCTTTCCTTGGGGCTATAAGCAGAACAGATACAACTGTCGTCTTTTTCTTTAAGTTCCATCTTCTATTGAAGGTTGGAGATAATCATGACTATGCGGACCCTGTTGAGATTCAAACCACTTCCTTAAGTTCTTAAGCCTTTTCCTACATTTCGCTTTCCTAGAACTTTGCATTGCATAATAAGTAATAAGTATTTTTGATACTACAGCCATTCAATTTAATTCAAACACAATAAAATGAAGAGAATAAATATTTTAAACAAAACTTTAATATACATATACTTATAAATAAAATAAAAATAATTATTTTTTTCTTCTTGTTTGTACAACTGTCCAACCATCATCTTCCATTGGTGTTACAGATTTCTCACCTGCTTCTTCATCACTAGATGACTCACTATCAACCTAAAATATGTTTCAATTAGAAATCAGAGTCTACAAATGTAGATAATTTATTATTGTAGTACAATAATATTATATTTTAAATTTTTCCTGTATTACTAACAACTAACAACAATGTCTCTTAATATAATTTTATGTATTTTAAACTACTTTTTGTTAAACTTATCACAAAATATCAAGAACATGTCAGGAGATACTAAAATAATGATCAAAATTCATTTTTAAACATTTAAATCAAACCCACTGTAATTCATAAAGGAGCAATATTTTATCTAAATGTTAAACTGTCATCTTCAGGCATTAAAATATTTACACATATTAATATCAAATTTTTCTATACTTTTAAAATATTAGATCCTGTTTATAATTCTCGAAAATGAAGGTTTTTTGAAGTTATACTTCTTTAGGCGCGATAGGGAGTGAATTTTTATTATTCTGCGCGCATGCGCACAGAGACAGTATGTTGTTTGTTGCTAAATCTTTTATTGTCCAAGTAAAAAATACTGTAGAATAGCTTTAAGCCGGTGAAATATGATATTCTTCAAATATAGATGTTAGGTCAAACGTTTAATAAGCAGCCCTTTGAAAGCATCTGTGTTTTTACGGCCAGATCTCCCGCATATCTATTCACAAGTTTCGTGCAAAACATTAGTTTTAGTTCGGTAGCCTAGCAGTGTATTAGTACTGGAGTGTACGTGTGTTAAGTGATACGAGTGTTTTGTTTGCTGTAATTATTTTGAATATTGGCTTAGTATTTCGTTTGGAGAGTGTCAAGTGTTGATTATTGTAATTTAATTAATGTGAATAGTGATGGGGCGCCCGTGGGATAATGTAAATATCGCGTACGATAACGCTGATATTGTAGAAATTGCCAGTGCTAGGGTGAATGTAATTACTAAAAAAAAAGAGCTCGTAAAGAAGATTCGAATGCATTTAAATGCAGAAACACAGCAAGTATGTTTGAATGTATACAAAAATCTACGTACGAAATTCGGCTTTGATGAAACACTATTGGCACAAGCCACCTCTGATTTAACAGAAATTCCACTTTCTACTGTATATAAAATAGTTAAAAATGAACTCTATCATCGCAAGAAACGATGTGACTACAAATTTTCAAGACCTTTAAATCCTTCACTTGTAAAACTATTGAAAACCACAATATACGACTGCTACAAAAGCAATGAAATACATACAATAGAAATAATAGAAAGAAATTGGAAACAACTGGTCGAAATATGAACTGCTGTGAGAAAACTCTTCAAAATTGGATAAAAAAAATGGGCTTTAAGTTCAAAAAAATAAATAAACGTCAAGCAATTATGGAAAGCCAAAGAATAGTCAACAGACGTAATATGTACCTAGAAGAAATTACTAAATATAGGCAAGAAAATAGGAGAATTTATTATTTAGATGAAACTTGGTATGATACCCACGATACAGTAAAGAAAGGATGGACAGATGGTTCAAGCATGTGCATACCAGAAATGCCTGCAAATAAAGGCTCGCGACTAATTATTGTACATTGCGGAGGAAATGAGGGATGGGTTCCGAATGCTTTAAAATTATGTGGGAAGAAAATGGAAGATTGTAACGTTGACTACCACAAGAATATGGAAGCTGACATTTTTGAAGATTGGTTTGAAAACTCGCTGATCCCAAACTTGGAGAAAAACAGCGTAATAGTGCTTGACAACGCTTCCTATCATTCCCGACAGCTCACTAAAATACCAAATACATCTTCAAAGAAAGCTGACCTGCAAAATTTTTTAATGGAAAATGATTTGTATTTCGAAGATTTTTACACAAAAAACAACTTATTGAAGTTCTACACACGAAGCAATTTAGAAAATTATACGCTCTAGAGAGTATTGCCGAAAAGCATGGACACACTATATTGAGACTTCCCCCCTACTTTTGTGTTTTCAATCCTATTGAGTTAATTTGGGGACAATTAAAACCAAGTATAAGGCGTTCAAATAAATTTCCTAAATTTGACAAAAAGGTAATTGAGTTAATTAAAAAAGAAGTAGCCAATATTACCAAAGTAGACTGGCAGAAAAGAATCGCCAAAGTGATCAAAGTGGAAGAATATTATAAGAAGATTGGGCACTTCCACATTAATGGTGGAAATAAATTTATTATTGAATTGGGCGATGATAGTGACGAAGAAAATACGGAAGAAGGAGAAAATGAGTTAAGTGTATCAGTATTTTAATTGTTGTGTTGTGCAATCCATTTTCCAAGCATAAGTGTACTAATGAAAAGACTCGGTTAAAAAAATATTTTTAGATTTTGTATTTTTAATAAAAAAAGAGCGGGGACATGCTTGCACTTTGTGCTGAATTTTAAAAGTTTTGAACTGTATACCTAAAGTAATTTTAGATCTAACTGTGTTTTCATAAAGTTCTTTTAGTATCAGTAATTCTAACAATAACAAGATTAATTATAAAAGCTATTCTACATCAGTTATTAATGCAAGCATGCGGTAAGAGGGAGGTCCCTGTGAGGTTAAATGTTATTAAAAAATTGATAAAATTAATTTTAACACATACAATATTATGTCCTGCTTTAACGGTATTTACCTAAGTATAAATAAATATTTTTAACTATATATTTAATTACCAGAAAACACCAGCTGCCGGCCTAATATTAAAGAAGAACAACCCAAAGAAAGCTACAAATCTTACCTATTACACTATATAGATTGCTTGAACAATACGTGTATCAGTCCAAAAAAGGTTTGGAAAAAATATATTAATGTTTTTAGTAAATATATTTATTATAATTTTTGTGTCTTTGGATTTGTCTTCCTCTGGAGTAAGGTAATATGTATTATTAAAACATTTTTATTTAATAATTGACTTCGTCTATTTGTTACCGTGGTTTGTCATAATGTCCGAGAAACCGTCAAAACAATGCCTTCGTAGCCTCATTGGTACATCATTCGACTACGGATCGAGAGGTCCCGGGTTCAAATGCGGACAATTGCTGTCTTTTTTTTTTAATTTTTGGATTTTTGGAAAGTGGTAAGTAACTATTAAGATCAGTTTAATATGTAATAAAATAAAAATAAACTGTTAAAAGTATTTTATTTCGCTGAAATCATATAATAAGAGTATAACTTCTTACGTGCGTACAAAGTACACACACATTTTTTTTTACATAATGTAAGGGGTCCCTATTAATATTTTCACCTTTCCAATCTTTATTACATATTATTCTTCTGTGAATCTCAGTCAGCATTGAATATAAAAAGTTAATTTGTTATAATTGTTGTTTTCTAGATTTTTATGTTGTAATAATTTCAAGTTTGATTTATTATATTCTCATTAGCTAGAGATGGTGACAATAATGCTTTCAATGTAACTTAACCCATTCGCTGCCTATCGAAGACGACAGAACTCGGCTAGGAGCCATTCTGTTGAACTGCACTTGTCTGAAGTAAGCATATCACTCGCTGGCACGTGAATGACCCCTGACTGAAGTAACCATATCATGCGCTAGCCTGTGATCGGCAGCGAATTGGTTAACCCTTTCACCCCCAGCTACTAATTTTTTTGAGGTCAATAATCCCAGCGATTTTAAGTTTGGACAAACGGCATAAGTTTCCATGCTTATATACCAACGGCCGTACGTTGTACGTCATAGGAACGAACCTACACTGAAAAATGTATTAACTTGTACAAAAAAAGATATTTTCTATTAAAATGCATGATACCGTTGAGTGAAAAGTATAAAGAGACACAACCAAATGTACGAATTTGTGCCAAACTTTTCTCACGGATAGATGGCACCTGTACAGGATTCTCCAGGATTTCCCACACTTTTTACTTATTTGGATTAGAGATTCAGTGGCGTATTGTTATATAATAGTATGATACAATTGATTCAAAAGATGGCATAACCCAGACATCCAAAGTGAAAGTTATCCTCCAACACCAAATTGTTGTATATGGTCCATATAATTTTCAGGAAAAAGTCACACCATTTTGAGCGTCGGGTTTGGGGGGGGGGGGAGAGAGGAGGGAGAAATCGGTAAATTCGTAGTTTTTTACGTTTTTCGTCAATATTTCTATAACTATGCGGTTTATCATGAACAACCTTCTATACAAAAATGTTCCACATTAAATTTGAAATGAAAAAGGCTCTATGCATAATCCTTCTAAAATGAACAGTTCCAAAGTTACGGAAGTAGTATGATATAATTATTGGTCCAAAAAGAGGCCAAACCCAGACATCCAAAGTAAAATTTTTCCTCCAACACCAAATTGTTCTATATGGTCCACATATTGTTCAGTAAAAAGTTACACCATTTTGAGCGTCCGGTTTAGGGGGGGGGGGGGGGAAGATGGGGGAGAAGTCGGTAAATTAGTAGTTTTTTACGTTTTCGTCAATATTTCTAAAACTACGCTTTAGCGTAAACAATGTTCTATACAAAAATGTTCTACATAAATTTTAAAACAAAAAAGATCCTATGCATAATTGTTATAAAATCAACGGTTCCAGAGTTACGGAGGGTGAAAAGTGGAGGTTTTCGATACTTTTTATATTTTTTTGGCAATTGATGATGATTTTAGGTGGTGAGGTTGACGTTTCTTCAAGGGCTTATCACCATCGGCCACTGAAATAGCAAATTTTATTTACAAAACAAAATCGTGTTAAAGAAAATTCCTTTCATTAGTAATAATATTATAAATTTCCCAAAAAATATAAAAAGTATCGAAAACCTCCACTTTTCACCCTCCGTAACTCTGGAAACCCTGATTTTATAAAAATTTTCATAAATTAACATAAACTTTCCTCCGGATTATTAATTTAATCCTCAAGAAACTGTGTACCTGCAAAATATGGCTGCACATGAATTCGCTCCCGGCTTCAGGTAGGAAGACCTAACCCTTCGGTCATAACTTAACTTTCGGGTATGAGTTTCGGAGCGAACTCGTGTACAATAAAAGTGGTTTTATAGGGGTTGGGAGCGAACCCATGTGCGCCGCAAAATATACATTCTTATCTGGAACTATAAATTCAGTGTTTACCTGTTGGAAAGTTTATTTACTTTTATTCAAATTTTGGGTAAATATACCTGAAATCTAATGACACAGTATTTATCAATCATAAAATAGGTTTTCCCAAAATGTACTTACTAATTCTGGTTAACTATTACTAAATATAACGGTCTTTTCTACCTGTCTAATCTTTGGACAAAATTGTTTGTTTGAAAAGGGGTCGACCCACGATATACTAAACTGTGACTGAACTAAATAATTGAAGACAGATACTAATTTTCAATATTTATTTACTATTTATTTATTTATTTTGAAACGTTTTTTTCAGTGTAAGCAAAAAATCCAAATAAAAACAGTTCAAACGTAATAAAATAAATTTGACGTATGTCGTATGTCCTGAAGTATAGTAAGTGGACGTACGTCGTACGTCCACTGGTGCTGAAAGGGTTAATAATGACAAGTTATACAAACATTTTTACCAATACATACCTGCTGTGGTTGAGTAGCTTGTGCTTTACTTTCTTGCAACCAGGTAGTATTTGCTGTTGGAAGTTTAAGATATTCTTCTTCACATTGTTGAAGGTTTCCACTTTTTAGTAACTGTACAAATTTATATAATATGGTAGCAATTTCTGAAACAAATAAAAACAAGAGGTAAATAATGGTTTCATTGATTAAGTGCATAGACAAATTCATTAAAGGAAATGTTAAGGGTTTTAAAGATGAAACAAGACAAGCAAATATTAACAAAGAAGAAATAAGCGAAAATGAAATGATGAAACATATAAATTAATCCTATTCTCCTTTTCATGACCATTTTTCAGTGCGTCACAAATTATAGAAAAAAAAGGTAAGTCCGTGATAATACACATTTATGACATTTATTCTAACATGACATTTTAGTTAAATCTGACTGTTGTCACATTTTATTTTCAATTTGGAATAAAAACAAACCAATTGTGTCTATACACTCTGAGCTTCGCTGGTGTCGCTCCTGGCGGATTACTAATTCAACTTTTACCGGTAATTTTTAAATTTATTATTTAATTGTTATCGCTTAATATTTACAACGCTAAAAAGTAATTAAATTGTAATAGATTTTTTTAAGATTTTGCTAATCATTTTGACGTTCGATTGATGAAATATTAATTTCTTACTTCGGATACTTTCACAATTATCGTGTAGATGGCGCTAAGATTAATTTATAATTACATATTACGGAACATTAAAAAAACGTAAATTCAGTATTTAAAACGTAAATATATTTATGGTAAAAATATATACCACAGCTTTGACCAACTAATATTTTTTATAATTAATGTTTTTAATTTTAATTTTAAATTAATCACTTTGAAATTTATGTCAAATTTCCGGTAAACGTTTACAGACTGGCCACTACTGGCGCTCGCGAATTTATAAATATCCCCTCTACATACGAGCTCACAGCGTATAGGGCTTTTCATCGATTGTCATTTGTTTCGAGCTTCTGTCATATGTTGTATAATCTGTGTATAATATTAATATACAGGGATTATACGATATCTGACAGAAGCTCGAAACAAATGACTGTGAATGAAAAGCCCAATTGCATTTATAAAGTGGTATTTTCATTGATTTGTATAGTCTTATACATTGTACAGATTATATTGATAATATTATTATTTTATTTAATAAATAATTCTTTTTGATTATGGCGTCATCTATGGACAACTCGAATTATCACCGAACTAGAATAATTACCAAAGTAATCACTGATGTGCCTTTTTTTCTGTCATATACAATTTAATGCGTTAGAGAGATATTGAAAAACTGTTACGCACTGAAAAATGGTCATGAAAAGGACTATATAATATAATTTACAAGTGGCATCCGTCTGTGTGGCTCTCTGCGTTTGTATGAAGAACCCAATTGAATTTGAAGTCTGAGGTAATGAAATATGTAGTTAGAAAACAATGTCACATAAATGAAAATGTTTTTAGTATAAAGCTAAAAAATCAGTTACCTACTTAGAAATAAACAAAATATATTAAACATAATAAGTAGACAGTGGGGATTCGTAAATTTCTAAGGTATGAACTTATGCAGGATATGAGAAAGATATATTAAAAAGTTCATATTGCACAAGAAGTAGTAGAGCTGTATTTACATGTAAAATAAGAATCATACCTATATGTAACATGAATGATAAAAAGAAAATGAAATGAATTGAAAGAAGCAAATACATTTTTCATAATACAAGATAATTAGAAACAATTTCTTATGAAATATAACAGATCAGATGTTAAAGTAAAAATGTAAAAATAAATAAAAAAAATTATACAGAGAAAATGTAAAGAACAACTACAAGGAAACAAAACAGATACCAACAAATAATGAATCAAGATTCAAATTTACTATACTCCTAAGTTCAATTATTTGAATACATGTTTATGGAAAACCCATTTATTATAAGATCAAAACAAAAGTACATTATAACCATGGTATTTCTATACATTAAAAGGAGGAACACACCTTTAGGAGAACCATCTTCAAAAAGCATATCAAATTTTTCATCCATAAGGTCTTCTAATAAGTCTTCTAAATCCTCTACTTCCAAATTTTGCTCCTGTGTGCAAAAAGCTGTCACTTCGTCTACACATTCAATTGCAAGCTGCAAAAATAAAATGTTCATAAATTTTACTATTCTTAAGTTTTTCCGAATTTCTACACACATTGTAACCTAAAAACAAACTATCTTTATATATTCTTGATTCTGAGCACATTTAGATCATTACACATAATGTACATTTTCATATTATATTTTAGGTTATATGATGGAGATATTCAGTTTAAATTTTCTTCTACAAAATTGCCTAAAATGAGATATGAGGTTTTCATACTAAGCCATCTATAGAGGGTGTCCCAGACTAATTTAGCCACGCTATATCTCTTAAACAAATAGAGATTTTCAAATGGGACAAAAAGTGGTCTATTCTAATTGTAATATACTTTAATATGGCGTAGAAAAAATCATCCCCTAGATATTCATCCCTTAGTTACAACCCCTAACTTTAATTTTTTTAATAGCACCCTGTATATTTTTTTATAGTTTTGGATGTGGTCTTCTATCGTCTATTCAAGATATTTTTTGAAAATAAAATCGGTTCGTAAATAACCAAGAGAATATCAGTTTAGTTTTGTTAATTATGTGTCCCAGACTAATTTATCCAGGCTATATTTCTTAAACGAATAGAGATTTTCGAAAGGGACAAAAACTGATCTATTACATTTGTAATACAGTTTAATATGGCGTAGAAAAAAATTATCCCCTAAATATTCATCCCTTAGTTACAACCCCTAACTTTATTTTTTTTAAATATCATCCTGTAAGTTAGGGATGAATATTTAGGGGATGAATTTTTTCTACGCCATATGAAAGTGTATTACAAATGGAATAGATCAGTTTTTGTCCCATTCGAAAATCTCTATTCGTTTAAGAAATACAGTCTGGATAAATTAGTCTGAGACACACAATTAACAAAAATAAACTGATAGTTTCTTGGTTATTTACGAACCGATTTTATTTTCAAAAAATGTGTTGAATAGACGATAAAAGACCACATCCAAAACTATAAAAAAATATACAGGGTGCTATTAAAAAAATTAAAGTTAGGGCTTGTAACTAAGGGATGAATATTTAGGGGATGATTTTTTTGTGCGCCATATTAAAGTGTATTACAAGTAGAATATATCACTTTTTGTCCCATTCAAAAATCTCTATTCCTTTAAGAGATATAGCGTGGCTAAATTAGTCTGGGACACCCTGTATAGTGTCACACATTACCATGTTTTATAGGATTTCATATTTTTCTTTCTATCACGAATATCCAGTCAGTTTAGGCAATTCTCTAAGAGTACCTTAGTCCCATGCTCTGACAGTGGCTGCGATAGCTGCCATATATGAGCAGCTGATACAGCTAATCAGTGGCCAATTGTGTCCCTCAAGCAATATGTACATGGAAGAAACCATAATTATTTACCATTTGCCTCATAAAAATCACAAAAGGGGAAGGCATTGGATCCAACTTCTCCTCTTGTAGAACATCAGTCAAAAGACTTATTTCAAACCAATTTTAAGAATGGTTCCTAGATTCCTAGATCGGTTTTTTAACTATACAAGAAAGTCAGTTCAATTGTTTAATAATCTTTTGGATAAATTAAGAAATTCTATCAAGGGCACTGATCCGAATTAATTTTTCGGTATCAATCATCATTTTGAAAATGTTGTGGATAGGTCTGGCTGACACTACAAGTATTAATGGCTCTCTGTTGAAATAAGTAAATAAACACACTATAAGTACATGTCTACTGAAGGCAGGCATATTCATTTCCCTTCAGAATCTCCAGTCTCTTTCGCTGCGGGCTGGAGCTACAGGTGCATTCTAGTGGCTGTTACAGCTAGGAATTCTTGGCTGCCTAGTATGTGGGCTCCTGTAAGCCATCGGGTTTTGAGTGGCTGCCAAGTGTGCAGTATAAAAAACAATATAGCAGTATCACCCATGTAACAACTTATAGATGTTCATACTTAGTGTGACCAACTCCAATTCAGTCCAATCCGGGACAAGGCTTAAAAAAATACCTGAAATCCGGGACTTTTCAATGAAAATCGGGCCATTTTTTAATATGTATGTAGAAACTTAATATCATCGTTTTATTGATTATTTAACATTTTTATGTTGACAATGATGTTTTTATGGAATTAAGCCACAATTGGTTGTAATGATAATTATTACATTTTTGTTAGTTTTTGATGTTTCAACTTCCAATCGGGAAATCGTTCTCAAAAAAAGAAAAATTAGAAAATCAGCTGATGTTGGATTTCTATGTAAATATAAATTTAGGTGAATATATAAATGTAATTATCATTACAACCAATTGTGGCTTAATCCCATCAAAAATATAATTGTCAAACATGCCACAAGAAAACAGCTTCAGAACATCATTATGCTGATTACTTCTTACTATCATATTTGTCGAACGATTGAATTTACTTAAAAATGAGAAGAAAACCTTTAAAAATCAATCCATTAATATTTTAAATTGACCCCAACGAAGAAAATATACTCATTGTTTACATTGCTTGTTTCTTAAAATATACAATTTGTCTTGCAATGAAATTTGCTTTATAACAATGATGGTGACCCACCATGAATTTTTTCGTCCCACCAATTCAGTTTCATGTGAATTCTTAGAAGAATAGCGTATTCAAAATTTCAAAATAGAATTTTACCAAAACGTTGAAAATTCGGATGGCCCGGAAGCCTTGTCCGGGACACGACTTCGTAATTCGGGCCATGTCCCGGATTTTTCAGCTAGTTGGTCACACTATTCATACTTGATTAGTAATCAAAATATGAAGATTTTTTTTAGCTATTTTTAAAAAAGGCCAAGGAAAATACTTGGCATGAAATAGACGAGGATCTTCCTCTCTTGGAGCTTCATAATATTCTAAATTTCTTTGATTCAATATGTTTATCAGATATAATAAAATGGCCAAGAATTTGTGAAAGTAAATAGGAAGACTAAAATAGATCTCGCAGGCCATCTGAACACACACATTGATACTAAAATCGATGGATACTCTAAAGAATGGACAATATATCAATGAAAAAGCTTTCATAATATAAAACCCAATAATAGTTACCTGTTTACTGTTTGGTCCACCCATAGAATGTTCGACTGCTAATTTCAACCCAGTCCAGTTGCTACAAATATGCTGTACGATTTTATGAAGAATTTCTTCGGCCATTGTGCAAATCTTTGTAAATTAAAGTAATTGTTTATATTTTCATTTACTCCATTTCAATGTGGTTGTCAAAAAGGAAGTTTTGAGGTGGGGGTATGCTTTGGTTTTGAGGTTATAAGTTCTTCTTCTTTTTTCGGTTTCTTACATGGCCTTTTAACAACTAGGTACTCAGCTACATTATTTTCTAGGTTTACCAAAAATAAAAAAGTGACTTTTCTTTTAAATAATTGTCGTATTGTATATTATATTTTTAAGATTTGTCTCTAATTCATGTTTAAGATCAAATGTTTCCCGTTCCTGGTTCACTTTATTTTCTTCGTTTGTTCCTCATTCTTTCGTCATATTATCTTTTTGTTCTTTGTTTTCTGATCGCAGCTCCATCGATTTTTTCCACCAGGTTTCATCCCTCCATATTGTACTCTAGCTGCATCTAATTTTAGTTAGTTATACAGATAGTTGATCCAGATTAAATAATTTGGGATAAAAATAAAAAGAACAAAGAATGAAGAAATCAGAAATGTGGGAAAATTTAGACTGAGGGGATTACTAAATAAAAGTAATATTTTCAACAAATTTAATAAAACAAAAATACACTATCACTTCTCTCCTAACAAAGAATGTAAAATTTCTGTACACTTTTTCATGTTTGCCTTATTTTTACTCTTGGCTACAATAGCACCCAACAAAGCTTTTATAGCTTTTGTCTTTCCAGATTTATAATCTGAGACGGCTTTGGCATTTTCTTCAATTACTTCTTGGCATATTTTTTTCAATCGAGTTTCATCGCTGATTTGCAATAGGTTTCTTTCTTGTACAATCTAAAAAATAATAAAAATTGTTATAATACCTAGATGTATATGTATATACACCGTTCTTAGGCGTCAACGCCCTTCGGTAGGGATCTATGGGGAGTATCACCGAGCCGCAAGCCCTTATCCCTTGCCGTACTGCTCCCTCATAGGTCGATCAGATGCCCGCATATTCCAGTCTAAGCGCCAGATTCATATTTAGAATTTTATACTGACGCGTTAGTCTTTTTGTTTTTCCGATGGCCTGGCTTGGGCTTGAACTCTCGTACCTCACAGCGAAGTGAAGTGCGGGTCAGCCGCTAGTCGCACTGAGCTATCCGATCGACATAATACCTAGATATTGTATATAAAAATAACAACCATAATATTTACAATTTTATAAAAAAACAAGCTGAAAATGCGAGCATTATCATAACGAAAACTTTGTTTATTTACGTATTTTAATTCATAAAATTGGAAATTGCTATTATGAAAAGTAGTTTAGAATTAAATAATTATGTTTTAATGTGCAATTATATCATTCTAATTTAAATGTTATGAACTATAAAGGTAGTTTACTCTTGATCGAAATTCATATTTTTTATATACCTCGTATAAAATTAATAAAATTTTATATATGATGGTTGCATCATAAATCTTAGAACATGAAGAGCTTTTTATGAAGAATAACTTTTCTTCGTCAAATTAAAAATAAAAGAGTTATAAATGAAAATGTTGTTGGTATCCATAATTTGAGAAAAATCTTCAAATTTTTTTCCGTTAGAAGGATGTAATTGCACATATCAGACCATAATTTTTTATACCAAACAATATTATTTCATATACTGTCGGTTCGCTAAACTCAGACACAACTGGATAGTGATTTTAGTCAATAAGTTTGCCAATTTGGCAAAAAAATGATTACTAATCACTAGCCACTTGTGTCGAGTTTAGCGAACCGACTACATTTTAATTTCATAGCAAATCGAACAGTCCATTTATCATAAAGGGGAGGCCGTATACTCGTATAAACCTTTTTAAAGCTGTTAATAAATTATTGCTTTTAAAATATACTCAAATTGTATTTTTGAACATCTTATTTATTTTATATAATAATTAAATTCACTATCAAATGCCATTGATGTTTTATTAATACTTAATTTAAAATTTAGTTTGACATTCATGAAGTGTCAAACTCAAATGTAAATAACCTACGCTTTGCTTAACAAATCGAAATTAAAAAACTAGCCTACTTAATAGCAACGATTTCAGCTGGACGTATAGTGTGTCGGCAGAAAATAAAACGATTGTGACGTCACATTTTAGACTTTGAGGTCGATTATCTCGAAAACGGTTAGAAATATCAAAATGCCGTTTTCAGATTTGGATTCAGAAGAAAAAACTACATAAAAATCCATCGATAAATCTGATATGTGTATTGCAGGAGCGGCAACGCAATAACACACACACTTTTGCGAATTAATAAACGAAATTTTTTCGTTGATAAGTTCTTACACATTTTTATTATTTATCGGATACAATATAAAATTATAAACTATTTTGTTGTTGCAATGTCTATGTCATAAAAGAATTTTGTAATCGACTTTAAACTCATATTTAAAAATCAAAGAAAATGTTTTACATTTTACACACAATTAAAAAAAAAAAAAAAAAATAGGAAACAACCAGGTTTGAACCGGGTACCTTTCGATCTACAGTCGAATGCTCTACCATGGAGCTACATCCGCTATTGATTTACGTACTTTACAACCGAATCTAAACGTCATTGCATTATTTACATTTAAAACGGTTTAAAATTCAAAATAAAACTCGATGCATCGTGTCTAGGTAGTATGTTTAAAATGGATTTACAAGATTTCCCGTACATCGTACATAGTGACAAAGAACACGTGAAGTATGTATATAAAAACGTGGACCGTGCAAGTTCGGCAAAGCGACACCTATTTCTTCGCTCTGTACTTTTATTCGCACTTTTAATTATATTGGCCAATTATATTAGTCCTGGTTATTGGATAATTGTCAAGGCCATAGTCCAAAAAAATAGCAAGAAGAAAAAATAAGATTCAGGTTATGTTATGAAAACGTGAACAATTGTATGTAGTAAATAAAATTAGTTATTAAAATGCAGTACTGCACTCAAAATACAATTAATTAAATTTACCTTTATATAATAATTGCATATCATATCAATATTGTGGAGCAATATATAATTTTTCTGCTTCAATGACAGAAGGTATGAAATATACGTCAATTTGACAATTTCAATTGACAATATGAATTATAGTCTGTTCGCTAAACTCAGACGCAACTGGCTACATATTTTACTCGATAATTTTTTTGTTTGTTGCCAATTTTGCAAAAATTGGCGAAATTACTAACTATTTAGTGATTATTAACTATTTAGTAATTATTTTTTGCCAATTTTACTAAAATTGGAAAAATTACCGACTAAAATATCTAGAAAGTTGAGTCTGAGTTTAGCGAACAGACTATATTTAAGATAGTTGCAATATTTCTCCGCGACTCGCGCACGGTCGTTTCTCGTTTCCCTTCCAAGTACTTGCACACCGCGAATACTCGAAAAAAGCAATTGATATAACGGACTATATAACATCCAGATACGATTAATTTTAAACAAAGTTACAGCGGGAATAAAAGCCAAATATGAAACAAACTAATAAAAAAAAATATTGTTGCCGTCATAGTATAGACCAGGGATCGGCAACCTTTTTTACTAGGAGGGCACATTTCAAAAATTGTGAAATTCGGCGGGCACCACCTGATAAAAAGTGGCGGCTTCCTCCCCCCGGCGAGGAAACATGAAAATAGTATAAAACAAGCTGAAAATTCGAGCATTATCATAACGAGAACTTTGTTTATTTACGTATTTATTCATAATATGGAAAATTGCTATTACGAAAAGTTGTTTAGAATTAATAATTATGTTTTAATGTGGAATTATATCATTCTAATTTAAATGTTATGAACTATAAAGGTACTTTATTCTTGATCGAAATTCTTATTTTTTATATACCTCGTATAAAATTAATAAAAGTTTATATATTATGATGGTTGCATCATAAATCTTAGAACATGAAGAGCTTTGTATGAAGAATAACTTTTCTTCGTCAAATTAAAAATAAAAGAGTTATAAATGAAAATGTTGTTGGTATCCATAATTTGAGAAAAATCTTCAAATATTTTTTCTTCATTAGAAGGATGTAATTACACATATCAGACCATATTTTTTTATTCCAAATAATATTATTTCATATAGTCGGTTCGCTAAACTCATACACAACTGGCTAGTGATTTTAGTCAATAATTTTGCCAATTTGGCAAAAAACATAATTACTAAATAGTTAATAATTACTAAATAATTAGTAATTTTGCCAATTTTCGCAAAATTCGGAAAAAACAAAAAAATGCCTACTAAAATCACTAGCCAGTTGTGTTGAGTTTAGCGAACCGATAATAATAATAATTTTCATTTCATAACAAATGGAACAGTCCATTTATCATTAGGTACTCCCAGTAGGGGAGGCCGTATACTCGTATATACCTTTTTAAAGCTGTTAATAAATTATTGCTTTTAAAATATACTCAAATTGTATTTTTGAACATCTTATTTATTTTATATAATAATTAAATTCACTATCAAATTAATGTCATTGATATTTTAATAATACTTAATTTAAAATTTAGTTTGACATTCACGAAGTGTCAAACTCAAATGTAAATAACCTATGCTTTGCTTAACAAATCGAGATTAAAAAACTAGCCTACTTACTAGCAAAGATTTCAGCTGAAGTTTAGTGCGTCGGTAGAAAATAAAAGGATTGTGACGTCACATTTTAGATTTTGAGGTCGATTATCTCGAAGACGGTTAGAGCTATCGAAATGCAGTTTTCAGATTTGGATTCAGAAGAAAAAACTATATAAGAATCCATTGATAAATCTGATCTGAGTATTGCAGGAGCGGCAACGCAATAACACATATTTTGCGAATTTATAAATGAAAAGTTTTCGTTGAAAATAAAAAAAATGTATTAATATATAGGCAAATTTTTATTTCACATCAAATTCTAATATAAAATATAAGCATAAATAATCAACTAGTGAGATATTTGGCACTGTAAATTTGATGCCAGCTCGTTGTAATGTGGAATATGAGTAGAATTTCCAGTTCGCAGGCATTGGTCTAAATGAGCATCAGTAAGGGTTGATCGGTACCTTGATTTTAAGTATTTTATATTTGAAAATAAAGATTCACAGGCGTATGTCTAGGCACAGAGGGAATTTAAATTTAGGGCACATTTTCTCAACAAAGGATAAATATTTATATCCACTAAATTTCAAAAATTCTCTTCGTTACAGTATGATTTCAATTGGATGTCGTTGGTGATATTAATAATTTCCAATTCCAAGTCCTAATTTCCAAGTTAGAAATACTGAAATATGTTGAAATATTTTCACTCAGATCTTCATTTCTAAGAGTGTAAGGATTAATGAAAAACATCAAAAATGTCTTTAGTTCAGAAAATTCTTCGAACCTTTTGTTAAATTCTGTCAACAAGGAATCAAAATGTTTGGCAAACTGATGGGTGGTAACATTTTCATCGCAATGACTTTCTATTACCAGTCTCAAATTTGGGAAAGGTGATAAATTATTGTTCTCCATATGCAACTTCCAGAGCGCCAATTTAGCTTTAAATACATTTACCGCACTTACCATGGAAGCAATATGATGATTTCTGCCTTGTAGTTGTAAGTTTAATTCTTTAAATTTTACAGTTAAATCTGTTAAAAAAAAACTAAGCCGAATCAGTTAGAATAACCAAGGTGTTTGTTCTAACTCCGGACAAACTTCATTTCTGGATAATAGAAATTCTCTTACTTGAGGTAATAAATTTAAAAACCGCTCAAGTACTGTTCCTTTACTCAGCCACCGTACTTATGTATGTGTAATCAGATCGTCAAATTCTGCGCCATTTTCTTGCAGCAATAATTTAAATAATCTGTGTTGCATAGCTCCTCTGCTCTTATTGAATTTATAATTTTGGATACAGTTTGTATTATATCTTGGAAAGGAATCACCTTTGAACATAATACTTCCTCATGAATGATACAATGATAAGAGGCAAATTTGGGAAACATCGGGTCTCTCTTACACAGAGCGATGAAACCGCTATTTCTTCCTTTCATTGTAGGTGCACCGTCTGTTGTAATTGAGGACAATTTTTTCAAAGGTATGTTAGTTTCCTCTAAAATTGTTGTAAAAGTAATATAAATATCTTCACCCCTTGTCCGCTCTTTTAACGGTAACATTTTTAGAAATTCTTCTTAACAATAAAATCTTCGAAAACCATCTTTATAATAATAATATATAATTGAGACATGTCGGACACGTCTGTTGACTCATCAACTTGCAGTGAAAAGAATACACTTTTTTGAATATCAGTGTTCAATTGTGACTCAATGTCTGTAGCCATCATTTCAATTCTTTGAGTTACTGTTCTGGCTGATAGGTGGATGCCATTTATTGCTGTTACTATTTCATTTTTACTTTTATGGTCGTCAAAAAGTGTTTCAGTACTTAATAACATGGCTTCCTTAATAATCTCACCTTCTACAAACGGTTTCATTTTCTTGGCCAAAAGGTGCGCAATCTTGAAAGAGGCAGTAGTTGCTTTTGTTGATTGGGAAATTGATCTGGCAAATAAGTTTTGCTGCTTAGTCAACTTGAGTTTAAATTTAAATTCCGATATCTTTTTCTTTCTAATTTCCGAGTTTATTGGAAAAGTTGTGTTAAAATTTTTGTGAGTGGTAATGAAATGTCTCCCTACATTACACTTTTTTGGAACCGCTACGCTTGAATTACAAAATAAGCACACACATTTTTCTTTATAGTAAATGAATCAAAACTTTTCTTCCCACCCGACATTAAAATGATGTGTCTTTATCTTCTTTCTTTTATTTTCCATGGCGGCAAAAATAACAGTAAAATAATAAATATATAAAAAATTAAACAATCACAGATATATACTTACAACTCCAAATTAATACAAATTCACGATTAGAATAAATTCACACAGGTTAGTTAGCACGTGGCGCATGAAATGGTAGCAGGCAGGTAGACGGAGTTATAGTAGACGCGCGGGGGCGAGGAAAACATAATGGTGCGTATAGATATGCCGGCGCCGCTCGGAGCGTTTGTATCATGTTCGTTAGGTTAGTAAGATGTGAGCAGGGTCGTAGCCAGTTGTTCTATTAGTTTTATATTGATGTCGCTGAAATTCAGTTTTAAAATTTTAGTTTTGAATAAGCTCTAAATTATTAAAGTTCCGTTTTTAATTAGTTTTGTAAATAGTTGTTTGGTTAAATTTTTAAATTAAGATGGTGAAAGGAATGGCGGTCACTTCAAATTGCTTCGCGGGCACCTTGGTGCCCGCGGGCATCACGTTGCCGACCCCTGGTATAGACAATAAATAAATAAATAAAATAATGTTGCTGTTGCTGGACAAATCCCCTATTAATATAACTTTAATAAAAGCAGCGCAACAATTCTATAACAATATCCAAGCAAACATAAAAATCAACAGCAGATTGTCCAACAGCTTCATGGTGAATAAGGGACTACGACAGGGATGCAGCTTATCGCCAACACTGTTTAAAATCTATATAAATGAGGTCTTGAATAAGTGGCGGAAATCGTGTTCTGGAATGGGGATACAGCTAAACGACGACTCAATACTATACACACTGCATTTTGCTGACGATCAGGTGGTGATTGCCCAGGATAAAGATGATCTAATATTTATGACAGACCGGCTGTTTCGAGAATACAAAAAATGGGGCCTATACGTTAATATGAAGAAAACCAAATATATGTGTATAGGAGGACAGAAAAGTGAGTTACAACTAGAGGATGATATGGTTATCGAGCCAAGCTCTGATTATGTATACCTTGGAACGAGAATCCAACAAAGTGGAAGGACATAATTCGAAATAGAGGAACGAATTATGAAAGGAAAGAAGATAATAGGAGCTTTGAACTCACTACTTTGGTCAAAAACCATATCAAAAGAAAAGAAAACACAGCTTTATAATAGCATCTTTAAAAGCGTGACACTGTATGGATGTGAAACCTGGCAACTGAATAAGCGAACAGAACAGAAGTTGCTCGCACTGGAAATGGACTTCTGGCGAAGATCGGCCTGCATCTCCAGACTCTCACATATAACGAATGAACGGGTGCGAGATATTATGAATAGAAAAACAAACATAATTGAAGAAGTCCAACAAAAACAACTTTGTTGGTATGGTCATGTACAAAGAATGGAGGAACATCGACTCCCAAAGCTAATAATGGAATGGCAATCCCCGGAAAGAAGGAAAAGGGGCAGACCGAAAACAACCTCGATAAGTGGAATCCAGAAAGCCATGTCTGAGAGAGATCTCCGACTAGGAGATTGGACAGATCGACGCGGCTGGAGAATAGGAACCGGAGACGCAGGACGCTATAAACCGGTGTTATATTATATGTTGCTGTCACAGTATAGACAATACTGAGCATCAGTATATTGGCCAGTGGCTAGGATTCAACTCCGGTATAGACACAAAAAATTTTTTCAATTTAAAATTTACTAAGCCTCCACCGTACTTCGGAGGGCACGTAAGTAAAACATTCGAACACGGCTACATAATTACAGTAAAACTGCTTTATCTACAACCGCGAGGAGAAGAGCAGGCAACCAAACGACGTTTTTATAACGTAGAAAATCGTCATAAAATTTACCAATTGACGTGTTTCTATGACGTAATACTAACGCTGAAAATCACTTGTATTTGTCTCATCGATTTGACGTCATAATTGTGACGAATTTAAGACGTCATTGTACCTACGTTTTTTTTCACGTCGAGATTATGACGATTTTCAAACGTCAAAAAGATGACTTTTATATATATACATATCTACTTACTGTTCAACACTGAAACAACGTATAAACTAATAAATAATTTGTTAACAAATTATCCAGCATGCACATAATTATTAGTTCATTAACAGAAAATAAACATCAAAAATAAATAACCATAACCTCATATAGTTGTCAAGAAGAATCACTGCATTATACTAACTCACTGAGCAAAAACGAATAAAAATCTCTTAACACGTTTCTTCGACTAAATATCTAAATGAAAATCTTATTTTATCACACAAGACACAAACCACGTAAACAATAAATGAGAAATTTCTCATGAACATTTAACGTTATACACGAAATCGTTTGGAGTCAATACAAACAAGATTTAAGCTCCTCCCAATTTTGTGACGTCAGACTTAGGCTGTCTGAAATGAAAACGTTTTTTAAACGTATTTTAACGTCATTAATCTTACGTATTTAAAATCACCTACAAAGACGTCTATAAGACGTAATGTTCAACCACGTGTGTATATTCAACCAAAAACTGACGTTTTCTCGACGACAGACGTTCGTTTATGCGGTGCAAGTGACCTGGGCCTCGATTTTTGACCCTTCGCTTCGTTATCGAACGTATTCGCTTCGTATCTGTTTAGTATACGAAGCGAATACGTTCGATAACGAAGCGAATGGTCAAAAATCGAGGCCCATGAGGGTTGCAGTCAAATCTGTTATACTGTAGTCGTTAACACTAAAAGCTGCATCTGTCTATTTACCTGAACTGGGCTTTTATTATTTCCAGACAAAATATCCTCCAACAAATCTCTCGCTGTAGATCTATTGATATCTTCTTTTTCTAATAATTCCAAGACTTCTCCAATGTGGCTAGGATTTTTGCTAAAATGATATAAACGATAAGATAAAACTTTTTGAATAATTCAAAACAGGTTCCAAAAATAAACATTTCAAAAATACCTACATATCCTCAGAGTCCATATCTTTTTTATTTAATAATGTATTTACATCATTTATTAAAAACGTTGCTACCATTTTTGTGTTAATATTCTTAGAAACTATTTCTTCGAATACATTTAATAAAGCACTGTCATTCTAAAAAAATATATAAAGTATGTTAATGACTAAATAAGTATGCATAAAGTGCGTTGCAAATTCTAAAAGATGAGCAAAACTCAAAATTGTATGCAGTCTACCTTCATTGTAGACCGTTGTATTCCTTTCACAAGTGAAGAGTAGAGGGGACAAACAAGGAATTTCACCTTTTATACATATTGAGCTAAGCACCAATAAAGGTTTAATTCTTGTGATATCTAAAAACTACTTAGTAGGTTCTTAGCAGAATTCTAGCAATTCTTATTCTATAATTCTAATAGAATATTAATCTATATCAAGTTATTAATTTAATAATGTACCAAAAAACTTCTGATATTCCTTGTTTTTGACCGGTAGCGTGTGGACAATCTCGTTCTTTGCCTGGATACAAATACTTTGAAAATTTATGTAGTCGAGAGTCCTCAGTTTTTGTTACCACATGGCGAGAAAAGCCAAAATTCATGAAAAAGGGACATTGCTTGTTTTCCCCCTGTACTCTTTAAGTGTAATATCAACATATGTACTTTACAATACTTGCAATAGTCTACATAGGGGTATTTTCATATCATAATCTTTCAAGTTCACAAATAACAGACAAGTTGGTAGTGATTCTTTTTTCATTTAGTTGGGTTAAAGTGTAGATATAGTCGATGGAAGATCGTACAACTCGAAATCCTGCTTGCTGTCCCAGCTCAAGAGGTTCGTATTCGTTTTCGACTAGAATTTTCATAACTTTTCGAAAGTACTGAGTTTGCTGGTAATTGAGATGGAATGGTACTTCTTGCAGTCCTCTGCCTTTTTTATGGATCCGTGTAATCAATCCTTCTTTCCAGTTTTCAGGTATATCATCTCCGTTTAGTATCTATTAAAAAGTTTTGTCAGCACATTAACAATTATTGGTTTTGTGTGTGTGTGAAAAAATGGCTTGGATGCGAGTCCGTTAGCCACAGATGTTTACTTTATTTTTACCTCAATTTATTAGTTTTGTTATATTTATACGTATTTCACTTAAATGATTATATTTGTTTCTTTCAAGTAGTTTATGAGTAATTTAAATATTTCCATTTTATGACAACTTAGTAGATATTCTATACTAATTGGAAAATGAACTTGTGTTTGTCGTAAATTGTAACATAATTGATTTATATATGTCTCGTTAATTTTGCATTCCAAGAAAATATGGTTTAAATCTCTAATCGAAACATTATCACAAAAACAGACTGATGAATTAATTATTCCTAATTTGTGCAGATGTGCCTCATATTTCCCGTGTCGAGTTTTTAATCTGACGATAGTAGAAATATCTTGCTTTGGCAGGTTATATTTAAATATGTATTCAGGTGGCGGAGGAAGTTCTTGATGTAAAGAAAAATATAAATTTTTTGACATGCTTGTAATATTTTTCCATTCTTTTTTCCATATTTTATTTATTCTAACTTTGACGTCATTTATTGCATCTGTCAATAAGATGTGAGTTAGTATCTCACCTTTTTTTATTGCATCTTTGGCCAACTCATCCACTTTCTCATTACCCAGTATACCGGCATGCTCTTTTGCCCATATAAATACTACTTCCACTTTAGACAAATTATTTTTTATATTACATAAAATTTTTGATTTGTATGAACTAAAATCAGTATTTTCAATTGCATATATTGCAGATTTGGAGTCTGTTATTATCACAGCTTTTTCAATATTATTCTCTTTGATCCATTCTAGAGCTTTTTCGATGGCTATAATCTCAGCTGTAAAAATACTACTAATACTAGATAATTTGTAATTATTATGTTGATGGGTATTTTGCACATACATAGCACATCCTACTCCTGTTTGATTTACCGCCTGTATAAATTACTGTGTAATCCACAAAGTCGCTCAGTATAGATTTTACTAAAATATTATTTAAATGATTTGATTCTGTATATTTACGAATTATGATTCTGGGTTTGTTTATCAAAGTTTTATACGGAAATTTATAAATTGGTAATAATTTACTGTTGTGTAAATCTGTATAATTCCTGGTTTCCATGAATGCATCTGTTAGTGGTGGTGAATTTTTTATTCTCCAATATTTACTAGTTAAGTTTTCCATGTTTAATAAAGCCAGATTTGTTAAAAGGTCTGACTCAGTGTTTCTTAGCTTTATGCAGTATTTTTGAGCTAAAAATTGTCTACGTAAATTTAATGGGATTTCATTACACTCTGCTAGCATAACGTTTATTGGAGTGGATACCATTGCACTTAAACATATTCTCAAGCTTCCTGTAAATAATTGATGGATTCGACCGTTACTTGATGGAAGTTCATTTTATCTAACAATAAAACACTGAAAACATTTGTTTTCTAACTTCCACAAAATTTATTATAACTAAGTGACTACAGCTGTTTCGGCGGAGTGCCTTTCTCAAGTGATATAGTTTACAATGTGTTTGCCTTTTTAAGTCTTCAACTGAAGAGGTTGAGGAGTGGGGAGCTGTTTGTCTCGAGTTGGTCATTCAGAATTATATCTGTATTTTTCAGTTTATTAATTTCCATAGATTCTAAAAAAGATAGCTTAAGGCCTTTATTTTGAATATGTAGAATTTGAAACTCTTCATTGAAAGAATGATTATGATCTAGAAGGTGAAGTGCGTATGTAGAAGTGTCTGTTTTTCTATTGTTGAATGCCCTTTTGTGTTCTGCTATCCGTTTGTCAAAAGTTCTGCCAGTTTGACCGATGTAGCCCTGAAATTAGTGTATCCACCACCACAGAAAGAACCCAGTACCTTCTGCTCTCTCACATATACTGGCAAGATAACAACAAAAATAGCCAGATACATAAAAAAGAAAGGAATAACACCAGCTTTCAGAACTAACAACAACTTAAGCAAATATATTAAGAACAATAAAAGTCGAAAGAGAAAGCAACTACAGAGTGGTGTGTACAAACTAACTTGTGGTGACTGTCCGAAAACATACATCGGTCAAACTGGCAGAACTTTTGACAAACGGATAGCAGAACACAAAAGGGCATTCAACAATAGAAAAACAGACACTTCTACATACGCACTTCACCTTCTAGATCATAATCATTCTTTCAATGAAGAGTTTCAAATTCTACATATTCAAAATAAAGGCCTTAAGCTATCTTTTTTAGAATCTATGGAAATTAATAAACTGAAAAATACAGATATAATTCTGAATGACCAACTCGAGACAAACAGCTCCCCACTCCTCAACCTCTTCAGTTGAAGACTTAAAAAGGCAAACACATTGTAAACTATATCACTTGAGAAAGGCACTCCGCCGAAACAGCTGTAGTCACTTAGTTATAATAAATTTTGTGGAAGTTAGAAAACAAATGTTTTCAGTGTTTTATTGTTAGATATTCTCAAGCATCTGTATTGTATCCGATCTAAAATTTTTAAGTTCGTATTGCTTGCTGATCCATATATCCAACACCCATAGTCCACGACTGATCGAATACAAGCATTGCAGAACAATAAAGCTGTTTTGGGATCTGCACCCCATTTTCTGTTGGTAATACACCTTAGTATATTTATTTTTTTTCACACTTACCTTTGATGTATTGAATATATTTAGTCCACAGAAGTTTATTATCTAGTACTATCCCTAGATACTTATACTGATTCACCACTGGTATAGTACGCCCACTCGAGGTTACGTTTCCCGGTGCGCGCAACCTATGCCTGGTGAAAAACATAATATTGGATTTTTCTGTGGACATTGTCATATTATTTTCATTTGTCCATTGTATAATAATTTCAACTATATGCCTCAATGATCGTAGAGTCGTCGTAGGTTTTTTGGGTGGAGTATATACAGACATCATCTGCATATTGTAAACATTTAATATTTTCGTCAAACAAACTATGAATACTAGCAGAATATAAGTTGAATAATGTTGGACTTAATACTGAACCCTGTGGCAGACCTTGATTTACAACTCTTGGTCCGTGTAGTATATTTCTATGATCTTTTAAACATACTGTTCTATTAGTACATAGATTTAATATATTATTAGAGAATTCATTATTGAAACCAAGTGAACACATTTTATATTTTAGTATGTTAAGATCTACTGAATCATAAGCTCCTTTTATATCCAGAAACAAACAAACTAGGTACTCATTTTTAGACAGCGCAATTTGTATATCTGTAACTAGCTTTGACTAGGTAAAATACAATTTGATTCTAAAAACCATTCTAATCGAGCTTTGATTAATCTTTCAAAGGTTTTACTTATACACGACATTAAAGAAATTGGTCGATATGACTTGGATAAATTTTTGTCTTTATTAGCTTTTAATAATGGTTGTATGATATATTTTTTAAAACGATCTATGTATTGCTCTCCTACCCACCAACTATTGAAAACTTTAATTAATTGCTCCTTAGCTATTATGGGTAAATTATAAATTAATTCATAGGTAATAAAATCATATCCAGGAGTAGTACTCTTCGCTGTTTTCATTGCAACCTCCAAATCTTCAAGATCAAACGGAATTTGAAGCTCATTGCAATCTATTACATGCATATTATTATCAATAGTCTTTAATATATTTGGTACATAAGTTGGTGCATATGAATCTAATAATTCCTCAATAATTATTGGTTTTAACAAAGTTTGTTGTATTTATGCCCTCCCTGCTTAAATTTCGAATGAATCTACAGGCCTCCGAAAACTTGCTTCCACCTAGCTATGATTCCACTTCCTCGCCTTTTGTCCATATTTTGGTTTTATGTCTTACCATGAATATATTTAAAAAATAAGTACCACTAAAATATACACACATAAATAAACATTTTTGTTTCATCCACATATAAAAACATGTCGTAAAGAGTTTGATGATTAGAACAATTTTGAGGGGGTCAGACGTAAAACGGTTTAAGTGCAGTGTTGATAGTTCTGAGGTAATCAGTTTCAAAGTTATTTTAGTTTTATAAATTCTAGGAGTGATTAAACTAAAATATGTCTACTGTACCGGGTGTCCCAATAAGAATGGCTCTCGGCCATATCTCAGGAACCGTTTATAGTAGAGCTTTGAAATAAAAATTTTTATAACAAAAGTTGCCTCAGGAAAAGCCTGGAAATTATTTTCATAATTGTGGGTCCACCGCTAGAGGGCGTAATTGAATATCAAAATTTTACAAAATTTTCCTAATGAAGGGGCACTGAAAATCCGATGATTGTATTCTTCATCAAATTCTACGCATATTTAATTTAACAAGTTTAACTCTACCTTTGCAAATAAGAGGTGGGGGTGAGTGGGAACCTTGTTATGAAAAAATGACTGTAAGTCCGGTTCTGCTAAATCAAATTTTGAAAACTGGGTCTTGTTGAAGACAGATCTTTTTCTTCAATGTAAGCGTGATAATTTTGAACCATCCTAATAAGTAATAAGCCAGCTGGGAGGCGTTATTTAATTTTTTTCAGAAATCTAGTTTTCTTTGGAAAATATTAAATACAAGTATGCATTTTTAATCATACTTTATAAAATTAGATTAAATTAGCAATAGAATAGCGAAAACCGCGTGTCGATACCTTTTTTCTATCTCAAGATATCTCGAGAAACGTGTAAATTTTATACATAACTGTTACTATCACCGGTAAGCTAAGTTAATGAAAAGTAGTGTGCTGTGGAAAAAAACAAAATAACATTTTCCAGATGTCAACGTATAAAAATATAATTAATTAAAACAACAATATAAAGAGAGACAATACTATTAAAATTAAATATAACACAGAACAAAAAGAACTACTTAGTGACGACTTAAATATTCACATTGTTGCCCATCATACACTACTCTAGGATAAATTATCCAGAGAATACTAAACGCCATTCAAAGCATATCGAAAGCAGAAATTGAGACTGCTGTTCAATCTACTCTTGAAAGAGTAAATGTTTGCAAAGAAAATGATGGGCAAAAATTTGAACGTTTATGTCATCACTAAATAGTTGTTTTTATTTCTTTGTAATAGGGCTTTTCAACGCTTCTCATTTGTTTAGAGCCTCTGTCATATGCCGTATAATCCGTGTATAATATTAATATACGAGATATGAACGAGGCTCGAAACAAATGAGAAGCGTTGAAAAGACCTAATATACGTTGACAGCTGGAAAATGTTTCTTTGTTGTTTCCATAGCACACTACTTTTAATTAATTTCGTTTACCGGTGACAGTAACAGTTATGTTTTTAAATTTACACGTTTTGTAAGATATCTCGAGACAGAAAAAAGGTATTAATATGCGGTTTTCGCTATTCTGTTGCTAATTTTGTCTAATTTTGTAATATGGTATTAAAAATGCATGTTTGTATTTAATATTTTCCAAGGAACACTAGATTTCTGAAAGAAATTAAATAACGCCTTCTAGCTGGCATATTACTCAGTAAGTTGGTTGGAAATCATAACTTTTACATTGACGAAAAAGATCTGTCTTCAACAAGACCAAGTTTGCAAAATTTGATTAAGCAGAACCGGACTCACAGCCAGTTTTTCATAACAAGGTTCCCACTCACCCCCACCTCTTATTTCCAAAGGTAGACCTAAACTTGTCAAATCAAATATGCGTAGAATTTTATGAAGAATACGACGATCGGATTTCCAGTGCCCCTTCATTAGGAAAATTTTGTAAAATTTAGATTTTTTAATTTTTGATATTCAATTACGCCCTCTAGCGGTGGTCCCACAATTATGAAAATAATTTCCAGGCTTTTCCTGAGGCAACTTTTGTTATAAATTTTTTTATTTCAAAGCTCTACTATAAACGGTTCCTGAGATATGACCGAGAGCCATTCTTATTGGGACACCCGGTACAATGTTTTATAAAATGATAAAAATATAAGGGTATATTATTACTTTTACTACATCTTTTTTTTTATTTCAATTATTAAAAAAATGTACTTGAATCGGTACATGGTGTTGATAAATGTTACTGGTAAAACGGTTCAAGTGCAGATGTTAACTATTACTAATTTTTATCCCAGCTGTTATCCACAGTGTAACTACAACTGGTACGTTGCATAATACTTTAATTAGTCTTCAAAATTCGACACAAATATAATATTTATTTACTTGAAATTAATTCTGTATTACATGAAGGTGTTTTTACAGAATACTAAAAATAGTTTTGTGGTAAAATGATTCAAGCGCATGTAAACCCATTTACTACTACTTGTTTTTACAGAATACTAAAAATATTTTTGTGGTAAAACGGTTCAAGCGCACGTAAACCCGTTTACTACTAATGCAAACTGCAATTGCTTTCATTAAATTAAATGTAATGGCGATAGATGGCGACTGTAGGGCGAAATATACTTGAATCCTTTTACCACTAAGTTATACCATTTAAGTATGTGAATCTGTACTCCGAGCATATTTATAGAAAAGTGCACTTAAACCTTTTTACTTCTAATCCCCTTAATTCTTGTGGGTAAGCATTTAAGAATTTTGATTTATTTACATTTATAAAAAAAAATAATACAGATTTTTAACCTGTTTTTAAACTAAATGTAGATATAGACTTATATTTGTACTTAGACTATACCTTTGAAAAGTGATAAACTTCGGGACTTCCATCTCCTATAATTTACAACGCAATATGGATAAATGATTTCAGATATACAAAAAAATATTCTGTCTATATACTTACTACTAATATAATTGATTGTTCCAAAGTCAGACAATTATCTCTCCTCAACCTTTGTCTTGTCTCTTCTGGTAGTTCTGGTATAGTTTTCTTTATTTGGTCAGCATTTACACAACCGATCTCTACCGGACCCATTGCAATATGAAGTGGAGGTAAATTTGGTTCAGGCATATACCTATAATCCTAAAATTTATAGCTCCAACTTAATATTCGAATTACTTAAAATTTCAATGCCTTAAAATATGTTACCTGTTGTACTTCTTTATCTCTCATTGCCACTGTAGTCTTTGTAGAAGCATCCCAAGCTCTCGTTTCGTTAGCAATAGTTTGACCAGCTTCTTTCAGCTTTATCTGTCTTTGTATTTCATAACTAATTGCTCCAGCTACTCCTCTCACTGACCCAATATTTTTTATCTCTGTTCTTGTTCCCAATGGTTCGGATTCTTTGTGTATCGAAACGTTGGCATCCACTCTCAAAGCTCCCTCTAAAATTAGAAAATCAAACTAACATAAAATGTGTGATTATATCACTATTCCCTTCTCAGTTAGGGTTTAACCAAGGAAAGATAAGAGAAGCGTGGGTCTACCACCTACAAGATGGATTGACGATTTAAGACGGCTAAAACAAACTGAATGAGAGCAGTGCAAGATAGAAGGGGTTGAAAACACGAGGAAGAGGCCTATGTAGCAGTGGAGTTTTAAGGCTTTTGAGTGATAGGATTTATGACATAATATGATTTAGGAATACATTTGGAATAAAAGAAATGGGGCATGACTGATAAAATTTCAGCGATAAAAAATGAACCATCAAATAAAAAAGAACTTCAAAGTAATCTCTTAAGTATTTCGGCTCCATTAGCGAACTTTTTCGACCAGTGCATATTCCCAATTTTCACATATGCATGCCAAACATGGACCTTGACCAAAGCAAACAGGACAAAATAATGAAGACACAAAGTGCCATAGAGAGAGCAATGTTAGGAGTAAAATTAAAATACAAAGAACAAAACAACTTGATAAGAAATAAAACAAAAGTCAAAGATGCAGGACAACATATAGTTAGGCTAAAATGGAGTTTCACAGGCCATAACGCCAGACAAATGGACAATAGGTGGAATACCATGATACAACAATGGAGACCATGGACAGGAAAGACAGAAGGAGGACGACCCCAGGAGATGAGATCAGGAGATGACATTAAAAAGATGACAATATTTGGTCTCTGCATTATAAATGCTACAAAAATCTATTAGAAAGAGTACAGAAAAAGTTCTTAAGATTTATTGCTTTTAAATTGAGAATACCTGTAAATGAAATTGAATACATTGTTTTACAATCTTTACTTAAATTGCCTACTCTTGAAGAAAGGCGAATATTGCTAGATGTAGCATTTATATATAAATTAATACGAGGAGGCATTGATGCTAGTGCTCTTTTGGAAAAGGTGTACTTCCGTACTCCATGTAGAGACACCAGATCCCAAGATTTATTTTATTTAGAATTTCATAATCGAATTTATACTGTAAATAAACCCTTACAGAGAATGTGTAAAAATGCAAACAAATTTAATAGTAATTATTTTTTTCATTTATCACTAAGTACTTGTACTATTAAGAATAAGATCGAAAATACCTTTTTATGTAATCACATTGTGCTTTAATATAGGTCTGGATCCCGCGTATGAAAAAAAAGTTGATTAATAGCAAGCTGAAAATTTGTTAATAGCCTAAGGGTGTCTAGTCGGATAAACTTTGATATATGGGAACACTGGAACAGGGGCAGTTTTAATTGTGGAACAGGTTAAAAATTTGGAACGGTCACACCACGAAAACGACATATTTATTTTGTCCGACAGAACAGACTTAAACTCTCCGAACAGAGATTAAACTCTCATGCAAAAATCAGACTGCTATTTATCACCTGTCATAATTCCTGTCATTTGACATATTCTACATGTTCCACTCATTGAAACGCCCATTTGGTGATAAATAGGATTTTTGCATGAGAGTTTAATTTCTGTTCGGAGAGTTTAAGTCTGTTCTGTCGGACAAAATACATGTGCCGTTTTCGTGGTCTGACTGTTTCAAATTTTTAACCTGTTCAACAATTAAAACTTCCCCTGTTCCAGTGTTCCCATATGTAAAAGTTTGTCTGACTAGACACCTTTAAGCTATTAACAAATTTTCAGCTTGCTATTAATCAACTTTTTTTCATACGGGGATCCAGACCTAATAGTTTAAGTTAAAGGGCCTAGCCGGGTAAGATGATGAAAAGTGCCCCCAACCCGATTCGAATTCCATATAGGTCACCGCTTAGCATATATAGTGAAATTAACTCACTGAAATTTTTAGCCCCCTAGGTGGTCATGTGACCCACCTAGAGCCTAATTAGGGTGTTTATGTTTTTATTTTTTATCTCAGCTGCATCGAGAACTAGTGAAAAACTTTAAATAAAAAAGTTGTAAGCTTTAAAAAGTTCTGTCCGAAAAAAATTTTGTTTTTAATTTTTGGCGGGAAATTTAAATTTTAGAACGATTTCAAAATTTTAAATGAGTATAAAAAATAACTAAGACATTCGTTTTCACGAAAAAAATATATAACGTGTATTTTTGCATAATGTTTCACCCTGAATTTTTTCAAATTTTTAAAATTGGTGAAACGCACCTTTAAAAATAAAAAACCGCATTTTTTCGGTTTTTTTTTTCGTTTTTTGATACACTTTTATACATATTTTTCAAAAAAGGTAACACCATCACTGCAGTAGGTGAAAAACTGAAAAATAATTGGGGTTTGCCTAATAAAAATTTTTTGTAACGCCATCCATTTTCAAGATACAGGGGGTTGAAGAAAACAAAATTTTACACATTTTTTACGATTTTGCCGAAACTACTGGCAACATTGTAATAAAATTTGGCGAGTTTTAAGAGGTAGGTAGTTGTTGTGCATTTTTTGACATACAATTAAGAATTTTATATTTATCATTGGCGCGCATATGGGTAATGGTCTGAATTTTTAAAGAAAAAAGATAGTCCGCCACTGACATATTTCAAATTAACAATCGTTTTTGTATTCCTCGTTCAATTTGTGACAAAAAATCTATCTTCCTATTTTTTCATACGAGGCACCGTTTTGCTGCAAAAAATAAAATATCTTAACGCATCCAAAGTATTCGAATTAGTTTTTATAATAAATGTACCAGTTTATGTAGATGTAGAAACTACTAATATTAGTAGTATTTTATTTCATAGAAGTTTGAATACTTTGTAATAGTGCTGCCGATATGTGAAACGATTGCACATTTAATGATACAAACATATAATTTGGACCACATATACTACACATACAAAGGTTCAAATTTAGATATGAGGCCATCTCAGATTTTGCTTTTTACAAAAATGGCAGGCATTCAAAATGGCGGCTATACATATGCGTTTAATAGTACCATAACTTTTGAACGAAAAGACCGATTTCAACCAAATTTGGTATATAGGTTCTTTTTTTGATTAAAAAGATGGATGTAATGAACCAGAAGAATCGGTTTACCAGAAGTTGTGTTTTTACTGGTTGTTCATGTAAAAATATGTTTTTTTTTTTCAATTTTTTCCCTCTGTATATATTAATTTTTCAAAAGGGTAATACCGCAACTGAAAAGAGCTTAAAAATATTTTGAAGAAAATATTTTGAACTTTTTAGTTATGATAATTACCGTTTAATAAGTGCATAACGTATCTTCACATGTTCCTATGTGTGGCAGATTTGTGAAAATATAAGAATTATTGTGCATTTAATGGTAGAAGCATATAATTTGGAACACATATACTACACACATCAAGGTTCAAGTTTAGATATAAGGCCATCTCAGATTTTTCCTTTTACAAAAATGGCGGGCATTCAAAATGGCGACTATACATATGTGACTAATAGCACGATAACTTTTGAAGGAAAAGTCCGATTTCAACCAAATTTGGTATACAGGTTCTTTTTTTTATGTGTAAGACCAAGGTCTTGAACTGGAAGAATCGATTTACCAGAAGTTGTGTTTTTCCTGATTTTTATGTAAAAACATGTTGTTTTTTACCAATTGTTTCACCCTGTACATATTAATTTTTCAAAAAAGTTGATACCGGCGTTGAAAAGAGCGTAAAATATTTTTTAGGAAATATTTTTAACTCTTTAGTTATTTAGTTTATTTATGTTAATTACCAATTAATAAATGCATAACGTATCTTCACATGCACCTATTAACCTATGTGGGGCAGATTCGTGTAAATAATATAAGAATTGTTGTGCATTTAATGGTAAAAGCATATCATTTGGACCACATACACTACACATACAACGATTCAAATTTAGATATAAGGCCATCTCAGATTTTGTCTTTTATAAAAATGGCGGGCATTCAAAATGAATCTGCCGCACATAGGTACATGTGAAGATACGTTATGCATTTATTAAATGGTAATTAACGTAACTAAAAAGTTTAAAATCTTTCATAAAACATGATTTTACACTCTTTTTAATGGCGGTATTACCTTTTTGAAAAATTAATATATACAGGGTGAAAGAATTGAAAAAAACAACATATTTTTACGTAAAAAAAAACAGTAAAAACACAACTTCTGGTAAACCAATTCTTCCGGTTCAAGACGTCGACCTTATTCATCAAAAAAAAACCTTGGTGTCAAATTTTGCTGAAATCGGACTTTTCGTTTAAAAGTTATCGTGCTATTAGTCACATATGTATAGCCGTCATTTTGAATACTCGCCATTTTTGTAAAAGGCAAAATCTGAGATGGCCTCATATCTAAATTTGAACTTTTGTATGTGTATTATATGTGGTCCAAATTATATTCTTCTACCATTAAATTCACAATAATTCTTATAATATTTGCACGAATCTGCCACACATAGGTACATGTGAAGATACGTTATGCATTTATTAAATGGTAATTAACATAACTAAAAAGTTCAAACTATTTCCTAAAACATATTCGTACGCTCTTTTTAATGGTGGTATTATTATTTTGAAAAATTAATATATACAGGTTGAAAAAATTGAAAATAAATTATTTACATAATATAAAATAGTTTTACATAAAAAACCAGGAAAAACACAACTTCTGGTAAACCGATTCTTCCAGTTCACGACATCGATCTTGTAAATCACAAAAAGAACCTATGTACCAAATTTGGTTGAAATCGGACTTTTCATTCAAAAGATATCGTGCTATAAGTCACATATGTATAGTCGCCCATTTTGAATGACCGCCATTTTTGTAAAAGGCAAAGTCTGAGATGGCCTCATATCTACATTTGAACCTTTATATGTGCAGTATATGTGGACCAAATTATATGCTTGTATCATTAAATGTGCAATTCTTATAATATTTGCACGAATCTGCCGCACTAGTAACGGGTAAGATGTTTTATTTTTTGAATAAAAATGGCGCGTCGTATGAAAAAATAGGAAGATAGATTTTTTGTCACCAATTGAACGAGGTATTCAAAAACGATTGTTAATTTGAAATATGTCAGTGGCGTACTATCGTTTTTCTTTAAAAAGTTCAGACCATTACCCCTATGCGCGCCAATAATAAATATAAAATTCTTAATTGTATGTCAAAAAATAAACAACAACTACCTCTTAAAACTCGCCAAATTTTATTACAATGTTGCCAGTAGTTTCGGCAAAATCGTAAAAAATGTGTAAAATTTTGTTTTCTTCGACGCCCTTTATCTTGAAAATGGATGGCGTTACAAAAATTTTTTATTAAGCAAACCCCAATTATTTTTCAGTTTTTTTACCTACTCCAGTGACGATGTTACTATTTTTGAAAAATATGTATAAAATTGTATCAAAAAACGAAAAAAAATCCGAAAAAATGCGGTTTTTTATTTTTAAATGTGCGTTTCACCAATTTTAAAAATTTGAAAAAATTCAGGGTGAAACATTATGCAAAAATACACGTTATATATTTTTTTCGTCAAAACGAATGTCTTAGTTATTTTTTTATACTCATTTAAAATTTTGAAATCGTTCTAAAATTTAAATTTCCCGCCACAAATTTAAAAAAAAATTTTTTTTGGACAGAACTTTTTAAAACTTACAACTTTTTTTATTTAAAGTTTTTCGCTAGTTCTCGATGTGGCTGAGATAAAAAATAAAAACCTAAAAACCCTAATTAGGCTCTAGGTGGGTCACATGACCACCTAGGGGGCTAAAAATTTCAGTGAGTTAATTTTACTATATATGCTAAACGGTGACCTATATGGAATTCGAATCAGGTTGGGGGCACTTTTCATCATCTTACCCGGCTAGGCCCTTTAAGTTGATTTGTAAAAAAAGTCAGTAAATAAACATTACATTACATAAACATTACATTATGAAGAGGAACACACTGGAAACAGAAAGCACAAAACGGGAGCGAATGGAGGAAACTGGGGGAAGCCTATGTTCAAAATTGGACGAATTAAAAGGCAAAAGAAAAAGCGAACTTCTAAAAACAGTGTTATGTTTTCCTGGACAAAATTGCAATCCGTGTATATTATGTAATACTCTGTGTTAAAATTTTTTGACAAAACTGAGGAGATAGTAATTCAAACTGATGCTGTTAGTCATGAACAAGCGCCACTTTGCTGGTACCACGTACTTAAATTGTTCATTTGGTGACACAGTACTACTGATGCCACTTGTGAGTGATTGGTACCTTTGAAAAAACCTTTGTGGTGCTACTCATGCGTCAAGGGCACCGAAAATATTAAGGATGTCACATTGTGTCATGACTGCATCATGAAATTGTTCTTAAATACAAGATACAATTAAAAATATAAAACCTATGTGTATTAGTGATGTAACGAATATTCGTATTCGCATTCGCGAATATTCGCATATTTTTGCATATTCGCATTCGCATCCGCATTCGCGAAGTTTGTGCGAATGTTTTGCGAATATGAATATCAGAAAAAAATAATTTGAAGATAATATTAGGTTAATAAAATCAAAATCTATTCACTTTTCAACTTTTTTTTTTATTAAGAAAAGGTAACTTAACCTCGAATAATCACATTATCAGCTTTCACTTTATTTTATTATTTGGTATTAATGTAATAAAGATTAAGATTCAGATTGATTTACACTAAATACAAATTAACTTTTCATTATAAATTTAGGAACCCTTACAAAAATAGAAACAAATTATTAAAAAACTGGACATTCGCATTCGCGAATGTCGGTAGCAAATATTCGCATTCGTATTCGCGAATGTTCAAAAAATGACATTCGTTACATCACTAATGTGTATTCATAATACAACAATGCCTACCTTCCATTTTACAGGAACATGTCTGTATCCTTTGTAAAATTGAAATCAGTTCTTTGACCAGAGCAGCAGCCTCTTCACCATCTTTAAGATCTGGATCGAATACGAGTTCCATGAGAGGTACACCTGCTCTATTCAAATCAACAAAACTCCTTTGTTCATCATGAAGACTCTTCCCACTGTCCTGTTCTAGCTGTAGTTGTTTTATTTTAACATTAGTAGTATAAGGAGCTTTATGAACACCTGGAGTAAATACTTGAAATTCTAAATGACCTCCTACTGCTAGAGGTTGCCTTTGTTGAGTTATTTGATAACCAGTCTGCAAATATACTATTAGTATTTTGATACATGTACAAGGTGATTCAGTGAAACGGTACGATTTGACAACGCTGCTGACGATAAAATAGAGGAGCCGCGGGCTTGCGACGTACACGTTGTGAATCTAGAGAGTGGGAAGTTTAGTTATCACGAAGACGTGGTCGGGTGAACAACGCGTATTTGCTGTAAAAGCTTATCACAAAAATGGTGAAAGTTTTGAGCATGTACAACGAGCGTTTCATTTACACTACCATTTGCCGCCTCGCGCTGCTGTTCTGTCTAACATGGCTATTAAGATTTGGGTCAGGAATTTTGAAAGTAGAGGTTTAACATCACAAAAGAGGTGGCAGTGTCAGAACTGCTCGAACACCACAGAATATTCAAGCGGTCAGAAATGCATTACACGCGAGGCCTCAAAGATCCCTGCGATGACTCGCGTGTAATGAATTTCGCAACGCTTCAATATTCTGTGGTGTGCGAGCATTTCTGACACTGCCACCTCTTTCTTGTGATGTTGAACCACTACTTTCAAAGTTCCTAACCCAAATCTTAATAGCAATGATAGTGTAAACGAAACGCTCATTGTACACGCTCAAAACTCTCACCATTTTTGTTAAAGCTTTCATAGCAAATGCGCGTTGTTCACCCGACCACGTCTCCATAATAACTAAACTTCCCACTCTCTAGATTCACAATACGTCGCAAGCCCGCGGCTCTTCTATTTTATCGCCAGCAGCGTTGTCAAGTTGTACTGTTTCACTGAATCACCTTGTATATTTTTATGTGCATCTTACAGGTAAATCGGCATAGAAATAGTGCTTCCTATCAAAATATGAAATCGGATTGACTTTACAATTTAAACTTAATGCTGTAAGTACCCCAGCTTCCACACATCTCTTGTTTAAGACTGGTAATGTTCCTGGTGTTGAACAATCGAATAGGGAAACATTTGAATTTACAGGCGATGAAAATTTTGTGGAAGCTCCAGAGAATAGTTTACTAGCTGAATTAATTTGAGCATGTACTTCTAAACCTACTACACTTTTCCATTTTCTAAAAACAAAATTATGTCAAACACAGAATATTTAAAAATAAAATAAAGGGCAACATAAAGCCTAATATAAGGTTAAAATATACTGAAGCATCGCACATCGCCGCGATGCTCACCATGAACATTGCCAGGCACCTCACTGTGATGCGATATGTTTTACCATGGCAAGTATGCAATAGGGAACTTTTTATTACACATTTTTTTTATTACATAATAATGTTCAGTTTTGTATAAAAATGAGATTTCCAAAATTTCACGCTTCAAAAACTCATAATAACTTAGAAGTACAAATTTAAAGTCTTCTGTATCTTAAAATAGTTCAAAGGACCAGTGATGTCGCAGAGTTTAACTATACCCTCTGAGCTTCGCTGGTGTCGCTCCTAGCGGTTACTAATTCAACTTTCACCGGTAATTTTTAAATTTATTATTTAATTGCTATCGCTTAATATTTACAACGCAAAAAAGTAATTAAATTGTAATCGATTTTTTTAAGATTTTGCTAATCATTTTGACGTTCTATTGATAAAATATGAATTTCTTAGTTCGGATACTTTCACAATTATCGTGTAGATGGCGCTAAGATTAATTTATAATGACATATTACGGAACATTAAAAAAAACTTAAATTCAGTATTTAAAACGTAAGTATATTTAAGCTAAAAATATATACCACAACTTTGACCAACTAATATTTTTTATAATTAATGTTTTTAATTTTAATTTTAAATTAATCACTTTGACATATATGTCAAATTTCCGGTAAACGTTTACAGACTTGTCACTACTGGCGCTCGCGACTTTGTAAATATCCCCTCTACGTACGAGCTCACAGCGTATATGGTTCCGTTTATGATTATATTTAGGTATATTCTTCTTCTTCTTTAGTTTATTGGCCTCCACCTACTTGGGTATTTGGCCAGCTCGTCGTCGCGTAATAAAGGAAAAATATTTATATTCTAATGACATTTATCGTATGTCATTGTAATAATATATACCAGTTTGTTGAGATTGGAGTTTGATATAGTTTTTGAAGGAAAGAAAAGAAGGTTTACTATGAAAAATAAAACCATTTTGTAAAAGTACAAGCTTTCTATGAATAGTTCAAACGATCAAAAACACTTGTAACGTCACATAACTGTATTTTCTACTGACGTTTATAATGTCTAATTTAAAATTATATACAATTTTGTTTACGAATGTAAACATATAACCCCGTGACGTCACGACGCGTTTTGGGCTGGCTGGTATAAGTTGAATTTTTAATCGTCTTTAGGGGCCAAACGGAACACAAAAACAACTTTTTTTTATATTTGATACATGTTTTAAATTATGTTCTGTTGTGATTTATAACATTTTTTTCGAATTTAAAATTTTATGCAAGTTCCCTATTTGTGGTGATGCTTCAGTATATTTCTACCCTTAGGATATTTTATGAGTATGTTAATTGGTCTTGAGAAAGCATATGAGTTCCTCGAGAGATTCTGTAGTGGGTGCTCAATAAAAAAGGAGTTCCTGGAGTGTATGTGAAATTTGTAAGAGATATGAATGAGGGAATAATAACTAGGGCAGGTGTGTGAGATACGGATAAATTTCATGTGGAAGTAGAATTAGTGGATGATGAAGTGTTGGTAGGAAATACTGAAAGGGATGTAGAACAAACACTGGAACAGTGGAGACAAGCTCTTGAAGAAAAAGGTTTAAAAGTTAGCAGAACAAAAACAGAGTATTTGGAATTTTAATGTTAAAATAAAGTAGTAGTTACAAATGCTGTAGTTACAAATGGTGAAACAATTCCAATGAAATTAACAGGAGAATTTTATAAAACTGCCATAAAATCAGTTATAGTGTATGAAACTGAATGTTGGTCAGTTAAAAATGAAGAGGAACAGTGAATGCATATGACAGAAATGAGAATGCATAGATGGATGAGTAAAGTGACAAAAAAATATTATGTCGGTTTGCTAAACTCAGACACAACTGGCTAGTGATTTTAGTCAGTAATTTTTTTTTGGCCAATTTTACCAAAATTGGCAAAATTACTAACTATTTAGTAATTATTAACTTATTAATAATTACTTTTTTTGCCAATTTTACCAAATTGGCAAAATTACTTACTAAAATTACTAGCCATTTGTGTCTGAGTTTAGCAAACCGACTATAAATATATTATCCATATACACTGCGCGCCATAGAAAACGGGCACCCTAAAAAAGGGTCATTTTTGATGTCGCGTATCTCCTTAACCTGTTGTCCGATTTAAGTGATTTTTTGAATATGTTATAGCCTTATTCTTTGTCAATATCCTTGTAATAATATTTTTGCTAAACAGGTAAATTTTCATTGTATACCGGGTGTACGAATCAAACTGTGTTTTTTCTCAAAGTTCGCAACACCCTGTGGAATATTCTAGCCTTTATAAAATACTGAAATGAAATCCCGACTATAGCCTCAGGTTTTCTGAACATTCTGTTTTTTGATTCATTCTCTTATGTTGGATAATACAAAAGTTATGTACTTTAACAACTAGTCATGTTCTTCATCAGTATAGATTGTTTGTAAATAAGTGCGACAAACTTTAAGGGGCAATTCTGCATAAAAAATAATGACAGTTTGCTTTAATTTATTTTATTGCCCTAAAACCAGTTGAGATATGCAAATGAAATTTGGTAGGTTTTAAGAGATAGTTATTGCGAATTCTTTGACTTGCAATCAAGAATTTTATATTCACTATTGGCGTGCATATGGGTAATGTGACCGATCATATTACTGGTATGCACGCCAAAGGTGAATATGAAATTCTTAATTGTATGTCAAAATATGTGCAATAACTACGTCTTAAAACCCACCAAATTCAATTTTCATATCTCAACCGGTTTTAAAGCAATAAATAAATCGTCAGTTTGTAAGAAAAAATTCAACATCCCGTATCTCGCAAACGAAGCATTTGCGGACATACGATTATAAAGCAAACTGTCATTATTTTTTAATGCAGAATTACCTCTTAAAGTTGTTCTGAAGCTATTTCCTTGTGGCATTTTTATGATTAATTATTTATGTGGGAAATAAGCCACAATTAAAATAAAAAAATAATTTTATTAACGTTTCGACGCCCAAATCGGGTGACGTTGTCAAAATACAAAATATTTTGTATTTTGACAGCGGCACCCGATTTGGGCGTCGAAACGTTAATAAAATTATTTTTTCATTTTAATTGTGGCTTATTTCCCATATAAATAATTAATCATACCTCTTAAAGTCTGTCCTTATTTTCTCATGTAAAATTACCCCTTAAAGTTTGTCGCACTTATTTAGAAACACCCTGTACTGATGACGAACATGGCCAGTTGTTAAAGGACCTAACTTTTTTATTATCCAACATAAGCGAACGAATAAAAAAACAAAATGTTGAGAAAAGCTGAGGCTATAGTTGAATTTTAATTTTAGTATTTTATAAATGCTAGGATATTCCACAGGGTGTTGCAAACTTTGAGAAAAAAACACAGTTTGATTCGTACACCTGGTATACAATGAAAATTTACCTGTTTAGCAAAAACACTATTACAGGGATATTGACAAAGAACAAGGCTATAACATATTCAAAAAATCACTTAAATCGGACAACAGGTTTAGGAGATACGCAACCTCAAAAATTACCCATTTCTTAGGGTGCCCGTTTTCTATGATGCGCACTTTATTAGGAAACATCTAGGGATGGCACTAGAAGATTTTATGAGATCATAAGTGAAGATGGTCATAGCATGTTCAACATCGAGATATTAATTCATTAATAAATAGAATAGCTGATTTCCCCAAGTAGGAGAGAGAGGAAGACCTGGTGGGAGATGAACGCTTGTTGGTAAAAACGATTAATGTTACTTAAGACAAAATTAGAGAAGATGAGCCTGCATAGAGGTAAAGGCAGACAATGAGGATGTATATTGTAGATTTATAGAAAAGATAGTCGAAAAGTTTATTTAGAGTAAGCTAGAGACCTTTAAGTAGTGTGATAGAGTTCAGTAATATTTTGAACAAGGACTTTTTTTGAAGTGTTTCTAGTTATTTTTTAATTGGCAAAGATATATTAACCCAAATGAGGAATATAATGTAGTTACAAAAGGCAATCCATATTCCAGAAAAGTAATCTTGTCTTCAATATTGTTCATTTAACTTGGTTGAAATTGAGAGACATAGATTTTTAAAGATTGTTCTTCAAAAGACTAAGTTTTCAATCTAATAGCACATAAAATAACACTAAAAATATTACTCTACATCCCACCAGATTGAAAACAATGGGAATCTTCTCTGGTTACACCACCGAGGCTTCCAAAATTTGCAAGCCATAACGGATGCTGAGACTAAAGAAGATGAGGGAATTTTACAATTTATAATTCACGTCCCATCTGCTCAGCACAGTAACGTTCCAACGAGAATGGTTCCCTTCGTACTCCAATCAGAGTAAACGTGTAAATCAAAAATGAATAACCATTTTCAATTTCGTTGCAACACGAAACTACAACCGCATCATATTCTAGTTAAATCAGAGAGTGCAGCAATCACCTCTACCGGTTTCGAAACTTATTGGTCTCTCATCAGGAGGCACATATGCTGCTCTCTCTGACCCAACCAGGACAAACCCTGGCGTGCAGTTACAGAATGCAAAGAACGAAATGGCAGGGATGATCTAGCGCCAACTGCTAGCAAAAGACTAACTGCTAGCAAAAGACTAATCTGGTGAGATGTAGAGTAATATTTTTAGTGTTATTTTATGTGCTATTAGATTGAAAACTTTTGCTAGCAGTAATAAGTTTCGAAACCGGTAGAGGTGCTTGCTGCACTCTCTGATTGAACTAGAATAAGATGCGGCTGTAGTTTCTTGTTGCAATGAAATTGAAAATGGATATTCATTTTTGATTGTTCTTCAACTTTGTTCTGTTTATATTAAATATTAAGAATGACTTTGACCAAGGAATATATACCCTTATTTTTGCTTGAGACTATTATATTCTAAGGGTTTTGATGAGGCTTACTGTTTATTAGATACTTGGGAAACTCTTCTTTTTGCTACACCAAGCTTCATAAAATATTTGCTAGCTTTCTTCAAAACCATTTTGGTTTATAAATACATCTTTTGGTGAATTACTAAAAAAGTTTTGAACTTCTGACAGCAAATGTAACCTAAAAAAATTAAATTTCAATTTCCCACTTCTGGTTTTCGTCTCCCAACTCCCAACCAATGGCATGGTGTGATTTCACATTTCACACTTCCAGTGCTCCCATCCTATTTTATTTCACTTTCACATGTGTAATTTATCATTTATCACTGTCCACCTGTTGTTTTGATTTTTTTTGCCACTGTCACTGTCACACTGTCACTGCCACCAAAGCTGTCACTGTCACACTTGTGACTGTGACATTATTTGGTGACATCTAGCAGTCTTGTTTACCTCAGAATGTCAAATAGCCGATAATAACCAAATAAATCGGCAAAATAATTAAGTAAAGAAAAATGATTTTTAAAATACAACTACAAATTAATTCGTTAGATTAAACAATTGTGTCGTTATCTGAGGAATATGCAAAATAACCAAGTACATAAAGTGAATAAATGAGATATATCTTTGAAATTTGATACTGAGATAGAGATATCAACCTCCTGTTCATCATGACTGTATCTCTACTTAAAAATCCAGAAATGCACTTCGGTGCAATTACTTTCTTTGCCAGACAACACAAGGAGGACATGTGTGGGAGTAATGGGTTGCCATTAACGCCGAATTCTATTATTATCTATGGAAGAGCTCAAATACTGAAATCAATTAAAAGCCCATATTTATGTCAGTATCTGGATATAATTCGTGGGAAACATGGTAAGTACTATCATGTTTTCTTGTTCGCATTATACAGTATTAGGGTTTAGGCTTAATTCTTTTAGCAGCAACTTCCTGGTCTGCCTATCCTTTGCCTTAGTTTTCCAATTTTGTACTCTTAACATTCGTAAGTTTTCTTCCATCTGTTCATTAAATTATGCTCTGGGCCTGCCTCTTCTCACTTTTTCTGGTCTTTGATTATAAATGTTTTTATAGGCTATGCTGCTAACTGGCCTACCCACTGCAGCCTGTTTATTTTGATGGAACTACCAATAGTAAACAGCCTAAACATTCTTCATCGCTTTTTGTCATCATCCACGCTTCTGACACGAAGGATGATTATCCGTGCTCCACCAGGCTGGACATGGCACTGATAATTGAAAAGCATGGATAATCCGAACATGTAGTAGTAGCACAGTATATAGAGGTTCCACAGTAAAACCACTCCTCCGTTGGCGCTTTGATGTCAAGAAGTAATACCAGCAGTACACAATTGGTAATTCACCAGTGGTGGATGCGGGTTTTCCCTGTTAAAATCTGTATGTTTCTATGCGACTAGCAATGCGAGAGTGGGGCAAAAGCGACTAAGAACATTGAGCGGTCGCCATGCGTGACTACAGATTTTACTTCCAATTTTTCGGAGAGTGGTTCTACTGTCCCTCTTTATACTGTGGTAGTAGTATAGTTACTCCTTTGATTGATATCGTTAAGTTGCAATTTGTTAAATTTTTTATCTAATATTTCTTATTTTAGAAAGAACTGTGGTAGTATGCCAGTACTGTGGAACACCCTTGGTAGATTATTTAGAGAAGAAGCAATTTTCATTAGCTGATGTAGTTTTTATGGCATATCAGATTATTCAAGGATTAAAAGAGCTTCATAAAAGGAATATAGTGCATCGTAATTTAAGTAGTGAAAACGTGCTGCTACAAGGGAATAATATAAAAATGTTCAATTATGGACTTTACTATTTAACATACAATGGAAAATTGGTGTCTTTTCCTGTGATGTGAGTATTTTACAGTCTCTTTAGATTAGGATTAGATGAATGATTTATTTATTTTTTTACCTACTTTTATTTGAAATATAATACAGCACATATTTTCCCATTAAATCAAGCATACCACATGGTAGTGTCTTGGGTCCTCTCCTTTACCTATTATTTGCCTCACATTAAATCCAAGAAAACCCAGATTAACATCAAAATATGACAAATCAGCTGGCTTATGGGTCAAAAATCAAACCTCACTATTGAAAATAAACTACTCCTGTATAAATCTATGATAAAACCAATTTGGACCCATGGTGTCCAACTCTGAAGTTGCTCTAATTTTCAGACAATTGCTGTATGCTGCTCCTGAGGTATACCTTGATGGAATTCAATACAGTCTTCCAAATCCAAAAGTAGATATTTGGTCTTTAGGAATAATATTAGTAGAGCTGGTGCTGAACAAGTCTTTGTGGAGTACATTGAAAGTAGGCCAAAGAATTAGGAAAATTTTGAGTCTTCTTCAGTCAAACACATCCGTTTTTGAGAGAATAGCTAGAGAACATAATGCTTATGATCAATATATGGTAAGTATTACTATTTATTTAAATTTTATATAGTTTATACCATGGTATTATTATTAATTGTACAGTATACAGAGAATGTATACTGTACAGTATTCAGGATTTGGCTGCAGTAAGATTTTTCCAGATCTAAATCTGATATGAGTTTCTCATCAATAATGAAGAAAATTCTGTTGAGTACTTAGATTAACGAAAACCCGTTGAGTATTATTACTTCAAAAACATTTTTAAGGAACACATTTTTATAGATATTATTTGTAGAGCTTGCCTGATGATATAAAGGAACTTATAGAATGTTGCCTTCAAATAGATCCCTCTACAAGACCTACTTGTGAAGATCTGCTTCAGAAAAAAGTTTTCAATAAGTTTAATTTGCAAAATGGGTATGTTAAGGAGATTTTTTCCAAAAACTTCGAGATTTTTACTATTCATGAGCTATATCATTGGTGGCAGTTAGCTGGCGGGGATGTATTGCAGGAATTAAAGAAACAAGGACTGATAAGGTCAAGCCCTCCTATATTATCATTACCACAGTAAGTATTTTCAACGAAAATTTTGTTTTTGTTTATAAATTCGCAAAGTCCGTTCGTTCGTGCGTCGCCGCTCCTGCAATTTTTTGAGCCGATCTACCGATGGAGGCCTATGTATTTTTGTCTCCTGAATCAAAATTTGAAAACCGCATTTCGATATCTCAAACCACCTTCGAGATAACCGACCTCAAAGTCAACTTGCATCTCGGGACAGCAATTTAGGGTCTTTTTAGCACTTTTAGATAGCGAAATAATTCTACAATGGAGACAAACGCATTGAACCTAATGTACTAAAAATTTAAATGTAAATTTCATATTATTTCAAACTAGCGCATGACTTCGGCTGACATCAGCTATAAACGCTTGTGATCAGGACCCTAAATTGCTCTCCCGAGATATAAGTCTGTTTCATTTGACACATAAAGGTCAAATGAATTGAAATGTCAAATAAATGTATAAATATATTTTATTTGTTAATGTAGCTAAGGTTAAATGGCAGCTTACTATTTTTTTTATTTGAGCTGTCGACATATTTTTAGCTTGTTTATATTCTGTTTTCATGTTATTACAGTTATTTCAAGTTATATATTCCATTTCAGCTTGCTTTTAATAGAAGGTAATATCTTAGGACAGGATCGCAACCCAGCTACATTATATGACCCAAGAGTGGTCGAAATGCCTCTGGATACATTGTATCAAAGATTCGAGAACATTCCTTTTTCTGCCTTCTATCCATTAATCCAGATCAGGTGCGATGTAATAACCCAATCAGAACCGCCTCCTTATGATGCGACTGGATTACCTCTCATCATTAAGGAGAGAGATCCCGAGTATCAGTTCCATAGGATAATATTGTTTAGAAGGTTACTACATGTAAGTATAATCCTTCTTGAAAGAATAGAAATAGTAATCTAATAATTTTGTATTTTACGGAAATAAAAGGCAGATATCGAGCACTGAGTTTATTAAACCTTGCCCAAGTATACTTTCACTCCTAGAGCATCTTCAGGGGCGTTTCGTCAAAAAAGGAAGGTATCCTGATTGAACCTCAATCTTCAAAATGTAGAAGTACCCAAGTATCAAATTTATCTGTTTGTCCTTCGTCTAGTGCTAGTGTATGTATTTGTTATATGTTAATTTAAGTTACCACCACTCAGACAAATGTTAATGACATTCGAGGACACCTTCCTTTTTTGACGAAATGCCCCTGAGAATGCTCTAGGAGCGAAAGTATACCTGGGTAAGATTTAATAAAACTCAGTGCTCGATATTTGCCTTTTATTTCCGTAAAATTCATATATTCGAACATTCAACCACTTCCTATTTTAATAATTTTGTTGTAGGGCTATCCGTTTACAAAAGAGCTTATCTGTAGGGAAGCAGCGAAGGATATTCCCCCTTTGTTAAGGGGAGAAGTTTGGGCGGCTTTGTTAGGAATAAAAAGTGATTATAAGTATCAATATATGAAACTAGATAAATATACATTGACACCGACAGATCGACAGGTTGGTAAGCCTCTTTTTCATACAAATAGGTTTATTTACAATTATTATTACTATCCAATCGCACAGTGGTTCCAAATGCTGAAAAACGTGATCATGAGGTAAAATAAAAAGTCCCTATTTAGGGATTTTCATGTTTACAGTTGTTGTTTTCTCATACTATCATATAGTCCTAATACGCAGGTATAAGGATCAGACCTGATTATTCTTATTCATAACTCCGGGACACGTGAGCCATGTACGACCTTATTTTGGCCGGCAGTGAAAGTCAAAAAGAACGCGTATATTGAAAACGCTGTAAAACGTTTTGTGGTTTATCAATTTTATTGCTGTAAAGCAGATTCTTCTTTTTCAAGTACATATGTACATATTAATGTAAGATAAAAGTTTACCAAAAATTTGATAACAATAAATACATAAAATTTGTTAATGAAACAGTAAAAATATACTTGAAATAATCGAAATTTCGTAAAAATACATAATTCTGCGATTAATGTCTATTAATCTCAAAATGTATAGTCAGAAGATACAGAATTACATTGGTTTAGCTGCCTTTGCATTACTGTAATCAGCAATTTCAAAAGTCCCTTATAATATAAAATTTCAAAAAAAATATGCGTTTAAAATAAAATTTTCGAATTTGTTTCGGCAGATTCCCCATTTTGTTTTTCAAAAAAAAAAAAAAAAAAATGTTAGATTTGTAATCAGCGTCCTTAAACTACCAAATTTGACAAACAATTATGCGTTTTGATTGATATTTTCGATTTCTTTCCGCCATGTTGTCATGGCGGAAAAAAATGTCAGATTTGTAATCAGCGATGCCAAAAACCCTTAAGTACGAAAGTAATTCCGAAGTGTGTGAACAATATACGCTTTTAAAGGTTCATGACCACCTTTTCGGCATTTGGAACCACAGTGAATCGGTTCAAAATATGAAAACGAAAGTTTCTTATTTTAAAAGGCCCATTTGTTGTGTCTTTGCACTATCTAGCAACCTTTAAAATATTACTTTTTGAAGTCAATATAGTATGTGGCGCCATCTATTTTGAATGCTAGAACAAACGTAACATGCCTGAGACTTGGTGTTACTCAATCCATAGATCCCTACCCCTAAAAAACCGGAACGTAGATATAAATAGGAAAACATTAATATTAAAATAGTTGGTTAATTTTAGATAGAAGTGGACATACCTAGATGTCACCAATACAATGAACTCCTATCGTCTTCTGAAGGCCACAACAAGCTCAAGCGTATTTTGAAGGCTTGGGTGTCTAAAAACTCGCAGTACGTTTACTGGCAAGGGTTGGATTCACTTACAGCTCCATTTCTATATCTCAATTTTAATGATGAAGGTATGTAATAAATTATTTATTGGCTCCTTTATTTAGTATCAAATTTTGTGTTTATCTCGCAATGTCACTTATTTAGTTATCCAAAAATTTTATGTTAAATCGAATTTTATTATATATCCGGCTCGAAGGACCAAATTAATGTCTACAACCCTCCAACAAACAAAAATTTCTGTACAATATTTTGATACTCTCAGCACTTACTTACGTAAGTTACCTAGACTTTATAATATATTCATTAAGAATTTTTGTCGTAAAAATAGAATGTTACTTAAAAAACAATTAAGTTATTATTGTTTTAGCAAAAGCGTTTTCTTGCTTATCACTGTTCGTTCCAAAATATCTACACAAATTTTTTCTCAAAGACAATTCTGCTGTGATAGAGGAATATCTAGCGAAGTTTTCCCAATTGATTGCATTCCATGATCCAGTTTTGGCGAACCATTTGTACGAGATCAACTTCTATCCACAATTATTTGCGATTCCTTGGTTCCTCACTCTATTTTCACGTAAGTATTAATAAAATAATATGTTCATTTAATAATATTTATTACCAAATTATTCAGTATAAAACTAAGCAAAATGAAAACTAGAAATCGGCGAGTATGAAGTTTTAATATGTACAAATTGTAACTTACAATTATTATTGATTACAAAAGTTAACTATTTTAAATACCTAGGACCTAGATAAACGAGACACTAAATCGTGATGAAGAAATTAAAACTCGTATAGAAATTGCACGAGGAGCTTTTATGAAACTTAGATGAAGATCTATACTGAGTAATTCTCAGCTGAACTTACAACTAAGATTCAAGATTGTATCCTGTATTATTATACGAATGTGAAACCTGGATCATGAAGGTTGATATGTTAAACAAATTAGAAGCCTTCGAGATGTGGTCATATTGTAGAATGCTGAAAATATCATTGGGTCAACGCATTTCAAACAAATAAATATTAAACAGAATAGGCCAAGGGGAAGGTAACTTGACGAAGATGTTAAAAAAGAGAAAACTTGAATACTTGAGGCATATAATGAGAGGTAGCAGATACTGGATACAGATAAAGACTGTAACTTTGCCAAAATACAGCATTAGTGTGGCAAAGTAGCATTCTGCGAAATAGCATCATATCATTGATTACGAGCAAATATAAACAACTTAAAAATTACTATAGAACAAGCTACTAGTCAATTCGCTTTTCTGAGACACCACTGTCTAGTGACGTTAGTAATTTCTTTTCTGGAAGTTCAGTTACTAGAAGTGACTGGAAATTACTACACAACCAAACATACCCGATCTTAGCTAATATTATTAATAGTAAACAGACATAAATAACATAAACCTTACACTGGAAATTACTACACAACCAAACATACCCGATCTTAGCTAATATTATTAATAGTAAACAGACATAAATAACATAAACCTTACGCCAATCAATAATTATTTATTTACACCATTATAATGTATTGACAACAAATGAGAAAATTATTTATTGTACAAAATAAAAATGTTTTGTAGAAATAAACTCCACAAAATTTTACGAGATTAGTATACACTCACACTATTTCTAATAATTCTTCTTTTTTTAATGAAAGATTAAGTTGATTTGAGCTGTTAATAGTATGAGGTAGGAATTTTTGTGTTGTATGTTTCCTATTCTGAATGTGTCAAATAGACAAGGCGAAAACGGCGGGTTCGTTGGGAAAAATATTCCCAAACTTTTGCATAATCACATCCGTGAGACGCCCCAGAATAAGGTTCAAGGAGTCGCCACGTGAAAAGTGGTCCAAATTTTTTTTAACAATTTTTTAAATCAAATTGCAAAAATCAATATTTTTGGCCCCGACAAATTTTTTCTAGATTTTTTGGACCATTCTGGACAAAAAAGGCCTCTCACAATTTTTCTCTAAAGTTGATCGTTTTCGAGTTATAAGCAATTTAAAATTTGAAAAACGCGGAAATTGCCATTTTTAAGACTTAATAACTCAGTTATAAATTATTATTATGAAAGTCAGAAAGTGACTAAATCAAAGAATAAAAGCTCCCCCTATATGATCCTGAACAAATTTTTGTCATTAATTTATTACTAAGCTGTTATTTTTAATTAATAACAATGAGCGGTTAGATCGTATTGACGCGGCTGTAAATGTAAGGCCGCTTAAGACTTGCATGGCGCTCATTATTATTACTTAAAAATAACAGCTCAGTAATAAAATAATGACAAAAATTTCTTTAGGATCTTGTAGGGGAGACTTTAAACTTTGATCTAGTCACTTTCTGACTTTCATAATAATAACTTTTAACCGAGTTATTAAGCTTTGAAAATCGCCATTTTTCGTTTTTTTTTCAATTTTAAATTGCTTATAATTCGAAAACGATCAAATTTAGAGAAAAATTATGAGACCTTTTTTGTCCAGAATAGTTCAAAAAAACCTAAAAAAAATTGTCCGGGCCAAAAATATTAATTTTTTGCAATTTGTTTAAAAAAAAAAATTGGACCACTTTTCACGTGGGCGACTTCTTGAACCTTATTCTGGGATGTCTCACGAATGTGATTATGCAAAAAAATCTCATGAGAATATTTTTCCCAACGAACCCGCCGTTTTCGCCTTGTCTAAAAGTCAATCTTCGGCAGAGCGAATTCAGTATACTAATTATAGTGCGGCAGATTCGTGCAAATATTATAAGAATTGTGCATTTAATGATAGAAGCATATAATTTGGACCCCCTATACTACACATATAAAGGTTCAAAATTAGATACGAAGCCTTCTCAGATTTTGTCTTTTACCAGAATGGCGGGCATTCAAAATGGAACTATACATATGTGACTAATAGCCCGATAACTTTTGAACGAAAAGTCCGATTTCAACCAAATTTGGTATATGGGTTCTTTTTTTGATGTACAAGATCGAGCTCCTGAACCGGAAGAATCGATTTACCAGAAGTTGTGTTTTCCTGATTTTTTATGTAAAAATATGTTGCTTATTTTTTCAATTCTTTCACCCTGTATATATTAATTTTTCAAAAAGGTAATACCGGCATTGAAAAGAGCGTAAAAATATTTTTTAGGAGGTATTTTGACCTTTTTAGTTATGTTAATTACCATGTAATGCATACCTTATCTTCACATGTACCTATGTGCGGCAGATTCGTGCAAATATTATAAGAATTATTGTGAATTTAATGGTAGAAGCATATAATTCGGACCTCATATACTACACATACAAAGGTTCAAATCTAGGTATGAGGCCATCTCAGATTTTGCCTTTTACAAAAAGACGGGCATTCCTAATGGTCACTATACATATGTGACTAATACCACGATAACTTTTGAACGAAAAGTCCGCTTTCAACCAAATTTGGTACATGGGTTCTTTTTTGATGTACAAGATCGAGCTCCTGAACCGGAAGAATCGATTTACCGGAAGCTGCGTTTTTCCTGATTTTTTTGTAAAAATACACACACCGGCAAAATTAGCCGAACACGTTAAAAATGGGACATGTTTAATGTCTCGTATTTCATAAACCAGTGGTCCGATTTGAGTGATTCTTTTAGTATGTTATAGCCTTATTATTTAGAAATATCGGTGTAATAATATTGTTGCTAGACAGGTAAATGTTATTTTATACCGGGTGTAACAAGCATACTGTGTTTTTTTCTTAAAGTTCGGAACACCCTGTGGAATATTCCAGCATGTATAAAATATTAAAATTAAAACTCGATTGTAGAATTATGCTTTTTTAACATTTTCTTTTTTGATTCATTTGCTTATGTTGGAAAATAAAAAAAGTTATGTGCTTTAACAACTAGCTCCGTTTTTTATCAATAAATCCTCATAGTAGGGGAGAAAAGTGTGCTAAATTTGCAATTACTCGAGCGTTCTTGTGACCTGGGGTGGATTGTGAAGAGTGGGTGCTACAACCAAAAAAAGTTAAGTAAAGTTTTGCATAAAGTGTGGGACTCGTTTCCATTTTCCATTTCCACCAATCGTTTTTTCCGATTATAGCGCTATTTATCCTTAATACGAAAAAATGTTGCGAATAAAAGTTGCTTATTTTTACGTCAAGGATCCAAATCTGTAATAAAAATTGGGGGCTCCTATTTAATATTTTAATGTAACCCCCAACTCACCTCCGTGGGTGGTCGTGTTTGGTGCCATTCGGTAGATTTTTGAAAAATATTGAATAGGTGTATTTTGCAGTTTTACGATCTGATGTTCATTTCGCAAAATATCGCAGGGTTCGTATTTATGATTTTTAATTTACCCCCACCCCTCTCCGTGGGGTGTCACGAGCCCCTACGGAGGTGGGGTGGGGGATTTAATTTAAAATCTTAAATAGGAGCCCCCAATTTTTATTGCAGATTTGGATTCTTTACGTAAAAATAAGCAACTTTTATTCGACATATTTTTTCGAATTATGGATAGATAGCGCTATAATCGGAGAAAAATGATTGTTTCAAATGGAAAATTAAATTAAAAAATGAAAAGTCCCCCACTTTATGGAAAACTTAACTTAACCTTTTTCTGATTTTAGCACATACTCTTCACAATCCAATAGGTTCCCCTAACGCTCGAGTAACTGCAAATTTAGTATACTTTCCTCCCCTACTATGAGGATTTATTGATGAAAAACATGGATAGTTGTTAACGCACATAACTTTTTTATTATCTTACATAAGTAAATGAATCGAAAAGGAGAATGTTAAGCAAGCCTAAGTCTACAATTGAGTATTAATTCTAATATTTTACATATGCTAGAATATTCCACAGGGTGTTCCAAACTTTAAGAAAAAAACACAGTATGATTGGTACACCCGGTATAAAATGGTATTTACCTGTCTAGCAACAATATTACTACAACGATATTCTTAAAAAATAAGGCTATAACATACTAAAAGAATCACTCAAATCGGACCACTGGTTTATGAAATACGAGACATCAAACATGTCCCATTTTTAACGTGTTCGGCTAATTTTGCCGGTGTGTGTATGTTGTTTATTTTTTCAATTTTTTCACCCTGTATATATTAATTTTTCAAAAAGGTAATACCGGCATTGAAAAGAGCGTAAAAATATTTTTTAGGAAATATATTGAACTCATTAGTTATATTAATTACCATTTAATAAATGCATAACGTATCTTCACATGTAGGTACCTATCTGCGGCTGCACTATTATTAATACATAAAATTAGTTTTGGTTGCGTTATGTTTATGTTTAAAATAAACCAAAATAATTTTTTTAGACGTATTTCCGCTTTACAAAATTCTTCACTTGTGGGATAAGGTTCTTCTCGGCAACTCTTCGTATTCTCTCCACATCGGCCTGTCAGTATTGACTCAACTCAGGGATAGATTGCTAAATTCTGGCTTCAACGAATGCATTCTGCTGTTTTCCGATTTACCCGAAGTTGATATAGAAAAGTGTGTAATGTTGTCGACTGATACTTTTAAGAGTACTCCTGGCAGTATAACGGATAGGGAACATGATAATGAATCGTTCAGGATCAGGGATGAATTTGTAAGTATTTTGCAATAATTTAAAATAAATAATAATTTTATACAATCTAAAAATACCAAGTTTTTTGTAAAAGGTATATATTAAAATATCCTAAATAAGGGGTCACAATACAAAACGTTTTCGGATTAAGGAATCCATCATCAGTGTTTAAAAGCCAAAAATTGCATGCCTGAGCCATAAAAATATATTGGGTAAAAACCCTTTAAATGTAAATGATAAAGTTGTTTTACATATTTATATAAAAATCATCTGATGTTAAAGATATATCTGGATGTTACCCAGGGGAACACAGGTCTCTCCCCACGTGGTTGGAATTTTTTTGGAGAAAACGTCACATATTGGATTTCAGTGGCCAACTGACATTGTCAGTTTGGCTCAGTTGAGGTCAGTTTGGGTCAGTTGGCTATTGAAATCCAATATGTGAGGTTTTCTCCAAAAAAAATCCAACCACGTGGGGAGAGTCCTGTGTTGCCCTGGGTAACATCCAGGTATATCTTTAACATCAGATGATTTTTATATAAATATGTAAAACAACTTTATCATTTACATTTAAACGGTTTTTACCCAATACATTTTGGTGGCTCAGGCATGCAGTTTTTGGCTTTTAAACACTGATGATGGATTCCTTCCGTTTTGTATTGTGACCCTTATTTAGGGTATTTTAATATATACCTTTTACAAAAAACTTGGCATTTTTGTGATTTATGGTATACAGCCAGCTACAGGAAGTTTATTTTCCTCGTGGATTTTATACAATCTGTTTAAAGGGGCCCTGCATTAAAAAAATCAAATTTTTTTCCGTAAAAACATTCCTTGGTATCATATAAATATAATCTTTAAAATTTTATTAAGAAATTCGAAATAGAAACGAAGTTATTATAGTAATTTATAACGGTATCCACCTGTGCTAAAAATCGTTTGTTTCAACAACGTGCGCGTTGCCTGACCTGTGTAGCTGCAACTCTACAGTTGGGTTCTAAAATTTATAAAGCGAGCACGCATTTTATATTCTTGAAATTTATCGAAAGTTATTGTTTTGAAAATAGGAAAAAATGTCCGGATCTGGTGGTCATTTAGAAGGCAGTCGAAGTAAAGGGACGCATCGAAATAATCACAATATTAAAAGACAATTTAAAGGTAATCGATTTACTGCAGAAAACAATTCTGAAATACCCAGTTCCTCCGCAAAAAAATAAAATCTAGTGATGTATTGCATGCACCTTATGTTAATAAAAATGGAGAAATGACGAGTTGGTCGGAAAATGTCGACAAAGCTCGTATTGCTCAAGATAATAGAAGGAGCAATGGGACATCAAGAGAGAGCAGATTTATTAAAAAAATAATTGACCATTTACAGCTTTTATTGGACAGTGATGGCACCCAATATGTACCAGGAATCGCTGATTAGAGGGAAAAAAATAATAATAATAATTTAATTCGATAAAATTAAAATAAAACTAATACAAATGCGTTTTTCTCGAAATCACATTCTTTAAAACTGGGAGACATTTTTCTCAAAATCTACGTCAATCTCAGTAAAGCTGTCTTTTTATACTAACCTTTATAATACAAAACTACTAAATAAGCTTCTAAGAAGTTTAGAAAACTCACCATTTTTATTACCCCCATAAAAGACGTTTTTTCGAACTCTCTATAAAATCGCCTATAAAGACCAAACAGTATAAAAAACTGAACTTTTTAAACGTTTATTTATTAGTTTTTAAGTCTCACAAATTGAATCCCGTTGGAATTAAAAAATAAAATCATTACAGGAAGGCAGAAAAGTGTCTCCCAAATTAAAATACATCTTTTGCAAGAGGATCCCTGTAGTGATGAAAAACAACTAAAATTTTTTTTGTATACGCTCTGAGCTTCGCTGGTGTCGCTACTAGCGGATTACTAATGCAACTTTCGCCGGTAACTTCAAATTTATTATTTAATTGTTATCGCTTAATATTTACAACGCAAAAAAGTAATTAAATTGTAATCGATTTTTTAAGATTTTGCTAATCATTTAAACGTTCTATTAATGAAATATTAATTTCTTACTTCGGATACTTTCACAATTATCGTGTAGATGGCGCTTAGATTAATTTATTTCAGTATTAAATTTTTATTTATTCATTTATTCATATTTTATTATTTCAGATTTAATTCAGTATTTAAAACGTAAGTATATTTATGGTAAAAATATACCTAAGTAAAGTGCTATTCACAAGATACTTGAATGGGGAAGAAATCCCGAATAGTTGGAAAGAAGCATGGATTACTCCAATTCACAAAAAAGGTCCAAAAGATATCTGCGAAAACTATAGGTGTATCTCGGTCACTAGTACCTTTAGCAGGCAATTTGGTAAAATAGCAAGAGTACGAACCTCATGAAATTGAGCAGCAAGCAGGTTTTAGAGCTGGAAGATCTTGCGTGGACCACATATTTACCCTAACACAACTTAATGAAAAGAAAGTTGCAAGAAGCCAGGAAATACATCTTTTATTTGTGGATCTCACAAAAGCATATGACACGATTCCTGTGAGAAAACTGTGGCATTCTCTTGAACGATCTTCCTTGAGTAACACGATCATCGCCGCGGTCAAACAACTATACAATAAAGCCACATCAAAAATCAAACTAAACAACACCTTATCAGAAGAATTTCCAGTAACAAAAGGATTACGACAAGGATGCTGCCTCTCCCCAGTACTATTTAAGATCTATTTAAATGAAGCACTAACATACTGGAGAAGATCTTGTTCAGGGATGGGAATTCAAACTTGACGATGATACAACATTATATACTCTACATTTCGCGGACGACCAAGTCGTATTAGCAGCGGGTAGGGATGATTTAGAATTAATGACAAGACGGTTATTTCAAACATACGGAGAGTGGGGCCTTTCTGTAAGTAGAAAAAAAAACGCAATACTTATGCATCGGGACTGAAGTAGAAGATGTAATAGTTAACGAACAAGAAACAATCAAGAACTGTGAGGAATATGTATATCTGAGAACAACAATCAACAAGAGTGGGCGCACCGAAAAAGAAAAAGAGTAAAGGATCGTGAAAGGAAAAGGGTCATTGGAAGCCTAAACCCGATGCTATGGTCAAAAGAACTATCTAATCAAAGAAAACATCGTATCTTTAACTCCATCTTTAAATGTATAGTGCTCTATGGATGCGTAACTTTGATGTGGGTGCCAGGTCACAAGGGAATTGCAGGAAATGAGGAAGCTGATAGCCTCGCAAAAGAAGGGGCCAACACCCCATTCCAAGGTCCAGAACCCTTCTGTGGACTACCAAAAAGCCACATCAGAGAGGAACTCCGGACCTGGGAACTCAATCAACTAAAATTATACTGGTCCAACACACCAGGACAAAGGCAAGCAAAAAGGCTCATAAAGGTGTCGCCTAGTGCAACACACCGCCTTCTCGAAATGAGTAAAAAAGATATAAAAATGGTCACTGGCCTTCTCACTGGGCACTGCCCTCTGAGATATCATCTCAAAAAAATGGGCAAATCCGATAGTGAGAACTGTCGTTTCTGTGACAATGAAAAAGAAACGGCAGAACACATCCTATGCAATTGCGTAGCGTTGTTCTGCAAACGACTAAAATTCCTAGAAGAGGTCACCCTAACGCCCTCTGACATAGGAAACAAGTCACCTAGGATGCTAATCAATTTCATCAGAAGTATTGGCATCCTAGAGTTTAACTAGATTAAGGTATGCACAAAAGATCTCTATAGGTCGAAGTGCTGAGAGGCTCCATAGCCTTAACGACCTCACATAATCTAATCTAATCTATGGATGCGAAACATGGCATCTTACTAAATCCCTGGAACGACGCCTACTTGCATTGGAAATGGACTTCTGGAGAAGATCGGCTATAAAATCAAGGCTTGAAAGAGTACAAAATGACCAAATCAGAAATATAATGGGAGTCAAGTCAACCATCATAGACGAAATTCAAAGGAGACAACTGATCTGGTATGGCCATGTAGAAAGAATGGACGACGACAGACTGCCAAAACAAATTCTAAAATTGACGCCAAGGGAAAGAAGGAAGAGAGGAAGGCCGAAACAATCATGGCTAGGCGGAATTCAGAAAGCAATGTCGGAAAGAAATCTTCATCCTGGCGAATGGAACGACCGACGAAGCTGGAAACTGGGAACAGGAAGGCGAAGAACGCTATAAATAACCGGGATACTAATAAAAATATACTTTGACCAACTAATATTTTTTCCTATTAATGTTTTTAATTTCAATGTTTTAAATTAATCACTTTGACATTTATGCCAAATTTCCACCGAACGTTTTCTGATTTGTCACTACTGGCGCTCGCGAAATTTTAAATATCCCCTCTACCTACGACCTCACAGCGTATACCTGGAAACTTGTTTTTATTTCTCTATGCCTGGAAACTTTCTTGACAATGGCTAAAAAATTATATAACCATAAATATAATAGTTCTTTCTTTAAAAAATATTTAAAAATTATCTTTTCTTTTCAATTTAGAAATTAAAAGTCCCCTTAATTACACAATGTTTAATTTATTTAAGTTTTTATAATAAAAACGGTGCCCACCTAAAATATTATCTCTTACTGTAATATTCATACATCAACTCATTCCATCGACTTGATTTCATGACTAAAGGCTGTATGACACTATGCATTTTCTTGTATCATTTCTAATATCGTTTCTGATATGTCAAAAAAATGTATAGTGTCATACACAGATACAAGAAACGATATCAGAAACGATACAAGAATTTGTGTCAGGCACAGATTCTTGTACAATAACTGCGCCAATTTCTGCGCAAAGAGCAAAAACGTAACACCTGCTGGTAAAACTTCTAAATGTCATAATGGCGGCTGAAAATGAGATCATATGATTTATGTCTTGATGAATTTATTTGTGTTTTGTAGGTATTATTTATAAATATTTTATTGATACTTAATATACCGTTTGGTATGGACTACTGTTCTACTAATAACCATATATTTAGAATAACTTTGGGTTTCATATTGCATAATTTTTTAATAGAGGAAAATACAATAGTTCCAATTTGGATCAAACTGAAGATAATTATAATGCAAATATTTTAGCACAAATATCAAAACAAAATAAAAAACACAAATAATCAACAGTCAACGTAAAAATTCTAGTTATTATAACATTAAAATATTTGTTTTTAAAAGTTTATAAATTTTATAAAATCAGCTGTAGACGCAGTACTACCATACCAATGTAACGTGACAGGGCGACAAACAAAATTTCGACCAATCACGTGCCGAATTTCATACAGTTTTCGATACAAGAACTTGCATAGTGTCATACAGGGCACAAATGTACGTACAAGAAATGATACAAGAAAATGTATACAAGAAACGATATCAGAAACGATATTAGAAATGATACAAGAAAATGCATAGTGTCATACAGCCTTAACGCCATTTTGGATGTTATATTGCTATTCAACTTCTATAATAAGGTAACTTATTTTTACTTTTAGGATATTTCAGGAGTCACACTACAAGATTTGAAGAAAGAAAGGTATCCTCGCATCAGCGCTAAGGATGTAATAGACTTAGTCCGTAGCAAGCCTGACAAGTTAATAATAATAGACATACGTAATCTCGTCGAGTGAGTATATTATTTATATTTATGTATTTTGAGATAAACACTTTTAGGTAGCTACTTTTTGTTAGGCTGTGAAAATAAATCTCACAAAATCGTTATAATCGTGAAATAATCATCTGTCAACCTCTTGCATTTACTGTTGGAGATAGGTTTCCTCTATCCTCTTCCACTGGTTTCTATTCTATGCTTTCTACACCCAATTTCCAGTTGTTTTTCGTAAGTCGTCCACACGTCTTGTTGGTGGTCTACATCGATGTCACTTGTTTTCTCTAGGTCTCCATTTTATGAGTAGTTTGTTTCACGTATTATCATTTAAACGTCCTTGATGGCCAGCTCATCTCAATTTGGCTTGTGCAATCTTTTCTATGTGACATCGGTTGTTTTAGTCCTTTTCTCGCTCTCTCCGTAGGTCCTTTTTTTTCTGTCTCCATCTTAAGAGAGAGGACGCGAAATATGGTATTTTCACGTTATTTAATGCTACATTACTTCTTCCTGTAGTGCCATATAAGACATCATGTAAGCTATTTTATTCATTGCCGTGTTTATGTTAACGTTGTCTATGTTTATGTTAGCATTGTCCTGTTTATGTCAACGTCAGCTCGAACTAGGGGTGTTGATCTGACTAGCATTCAAGACAGTTTAGTGAAGAGTTTTCTCCTGGGTTCCATTTTTTACTTGGACTACGTTTTACCAAGAGCCTTAATAGGGTTAGTAGTCCATCTTTTTCAGGTGATTCATGATATTCTCGAAATATTCCAGCTCAAGTCGAAAAATCTACCACACTATACTACAATCACCATAAAGTTGCACTAGAAATAAACAAACCAAGACACGTTGAATGTTACAAGGGCCACCCCGAATCATGATTTACAATGTATAAACTTTATAAATTCCAAATCATGATTTAAGGGGAGTGTTCCTCATAACATTCAATGTGTCTTGGTTTGATTATTTCTAGTACATCTTTATTGTGATTTTAGTATAATTCGTAACTGAATATTTAGGATTAATTTTATTCTACACAATGTCCCTACACCTTACGGTAGAATTGATTATGGTTATATATTTATATTGTTATGCTCTACCTTTTCTATTTATTTCGATTAATTAGCAAATTCTTAATTTGATTGATTATCCAATTATTTTATTCATTGCCTATGTAAAGACATAACTAAATTCCAATTAAATTTTCCAATCAATTTTATTATCAGGGCTAATTTTGTATTTGATACAATACCTGTAATCTGTGGCTTCTAGTATTTCTAGTTGCTTACTTCTTCCAGGGTAGAAACAGGGAAATTGACAACACTCAAATTCATATAAATGTAATCTATTGTTTTTATCAAATGTCGTGTACATATGATTCAAAAATATTAAAATTTAATTTTGTTGCAACAATCTCTAACTTAATAAATTAAAACTCTAACTCTGATATCTCCTTGTTTTGACAAAATTATTTATTTAATTAATTTCTTATTTACTCATACTAAATTGAATGAATTTTACTTTTCTTCTTTTGAATTGATTTCTCAAATTTGAAATGACTAACTGCGTTACAAAAAATTGTTCAATAAACAAGTAAACAAATATGGTCTTGATATAAATGACTTTTCTCCATTCAGACAAATGATTTGACTAACCTTTTATTCTTCACTCCCTCGTTTTCTGGATTGCGCTGTCCTTGATTCTCTCAACACGTACTCTCTGGTTGTCGCGAAAAAATCCCCCTCGTCAAAACTGCTTCCAAGAAAAACACACAGGACTTGCTCGAATATCTTGTGCACAAACGGATAATAATCAGCTACTCGTTCTAGACAAAACAAAGGAATCTCCCTCGGACCAGAAAAATTAACTCTTCAACCGGTCGACGATTTGGTTTTAACTTGACTCTGCTCGCAAAGGCTGATCACACCACTCTACACTGATTATACACTTGTAAAACTCGACTGCCTTCTTCAGATGTCAATTACACCGTGTCTTTATTTTTCTCTCAAATCCATACTCTCACATCCATTATCCCTTCTCCCGATATTTTCCGTCCAATAAACAACAACCTCTCTCAAACCATTTATTTTTTAAGAAACCCAATATTCTTCCACATAACTTTTCCAATTTGTCAAATTTCAAGGAAAATCATAATTAGTTATTTTCTACTTTTACTTTTACAACTAAAAATAATACAGTTTGTATACCACATTAAAATACCTTCCCGGAAGGATCTTAAAAACGTTATTGTCCAGTCAACGCTCTCTCCACTTTCTAATCACCGAAATGTTTTGTTAATGCCCCGTCCATTTCGTCGAATAATTATCACTAATCGTTTTAATTTTTCCGAAACACGTGTTTAATATCAAAATTAAATTCTAAACAATCTTGGTCACATACAGGGTGATGAAAAAACTATGATTTTATGGTCTTTGAAATAAATTTAATTGGTTTGAATTTCCTTAAAAAAACAATTCCACAACAATATATTTATTCTACACAAATTATATTTTGTTCTAATACGAAATAATCTTTTTAGATTCAATCGTTGTAGTGTGATCAACAGCATCAATATTCCATTTTCTAGTGTATCATTTAAAGAGAACAAAATAGAAAATATAGGACAGCACAGCTCCCTTCTAGAGAATTCAAAGGAAAAAATAGTAGTAATAATTGGAGATGAAGAAACTGACTTGGAACTGGTAAGTAACTATTGCCTGGTTGCACCTACAGATGTAGGCTTACGTAGATGAAGCTTAAGACGTGTATTAAGCTCAGCTTACGAAACATATGCGTTGCACCATTGAGTCTTAGATCAATTTTTAGCTTTCTACAATGGATTGCCATGTGGATTGCTTAGATAAGAATAAAAAAATATGGTGCAACGTAAGTGAGACTTAAAGCGGCCCTATCTAAGCTGAGATGGGCTAAGCTGGAGCTTAATATTTGTTGGTGCAACCTGGCATTAGTGTATCAATTGTTATTTAATATACGTTAAGGCTAGTTATGGCCAAACTTGTGAACTTACTACTCGATTTGAAGCATAAATAAAATAAAAATTTAATTTAAATTCAATAAATATAATACAGTCTATTTCGAATTTGGTAACACAATTTTAGGACAGCACTTCTATGATACTAAATAATGTTTTTACTTAAAAAATTGATTTTTTGAAAATTTAGAAAGTAAAATTCTATTTAAAATTTAAATTTCTACGAATACGATCATTTTCGACAATTCACTATATTCATGGACTTTTAAACACATATGGGATTTACCCAGCAATAAGATACCTTGAACACACACTGTTTTGAAGCTTCGATATAATGTGATGCTTCCTCAATGAGCATAAGCGTGCTTGAATTTTACTCGTGGGGATAATTATTCAGACGTTACTAATTGGAAGTGGCAATAATTTATAAAAACACGTTCAAAGAATTTAATTAAACAAAAACAGAGTATAACTATTAACAATCACTTTTTTATAGAAAAAATAAAATACAATTTTATTTATTATTAAAATTAACACAATGTCAATATAGTTCAAGTTAATTTTTTAATAGGTATCAAATAATGCTACGATAGAACAAATCAGTTAAAAAATATTTTGAAATCTTTATGTTTTCTCCTAAAGGGCCTAGCCGGGTAAGATGATGAAAAGTGCCCCCAACTCGATTCGATTTCCATATAGGTTACCGTTTAGAATATATAGTGAAACTAACTTTCTGAAATTTTTAGCACCCTAGGTGGTCATGTGACCCACCTAGAGCCTAATAGAGTTTTTATGTTTTTATTTTTTATCTCAGCCGCATCGATAACTAGCGAAAAACTTTAATAAAAAAGTTGTAAGCTTTAAAAAGTTCTAATTTTAACTATTTATAATTGGAAATAAGCCACAATATTATTAAAAAATGATTTTTATTAACGTTTCGACGCCCAAATCGGGTGCCGTTGTCAAAATACAAAATACTACTAACATAAACAAAAATGTTGTTGCTTAGTAAAAAAATTCTTCTAATAATTTATTTAATTTGACTCATTTATATCGGCAATTCAGATACATTGGATGCCTCAGAAGTCAAACGGTGTAAGTCACATTCTGCCTACAAATGTCTTATGAGATATAACACTTATTATTATATATAATAATATTATTATTTCCTTGTTTGTATTTATGAATATGTTACCCATATTATGATAAATAAAGACAGTTTATTTGTTTTTAATAACTACTTATATTTCTGCAACTATTGTCAGAAACATCTTAGTATCTCATTTTAAACACTTATTGACTTACACCGATTGGCTTCTGAGGCATCGAATGCTACATTTTAAAGTAGAAGACTTTAAAATGATATTGCCAATATTTATGAGTTGCGTTCCTGGGACGACTTTACTGAAAGATAAAAATCATTTTTTAATAATATTGTGGCTTATTTCCCATTATAAATAGTTAAAATTGTAAAAATGCCACAAGAAAATAGCTTCAGAACAACATTAAAAAGTTCTGTCTGAAAAAAATTGTTTTTAATTTTTGGCGGGAAATTTAAATTTTAGAACGATTACAAAATTTTAAATGAGTAAAAAAATAACTAAGACATTCGTTTTCACTAAAAAAATATATAACGTGTATTTTTGCATAATGTTTCACCCTGATTTTTTTCAAATTTTTAAAATTGGTGAAACGCACTTTTAAAAATAAAAAACCGCATTTTTCGGTTTTTTTTTTCGTTTTTTGATACAATTTTGTACATATTTTTCAAAAAAGGTAACTCCGTCACTGGAGTAGGTAAAAAACTAAAAAATAATTGGGGTTTGCTTAATACAAATTTTTTGTAACGCCATCCATTTTCAAGATACAGGGCGTTGAAGAAAACAAAATTTTACACATTTTTTACGATTTTGCCGAAACTATGGCAACATTGTAATAAAATTTGGCGAGTTTTAAGAGGTAGTTATTGTGCATTTTTTGACATACAATTAAAAATTTATATTTATCATTGGCGCGCATAGGGGTATTGGTCTGAACTTTTTAAAGAAAAAAGATAGCACGCCACTGACATATTTCAAATTAAAAATCGTTTTTGAATTCCTCATTCAATTTGTGACAAAAAATCTATCTTCCCATTTTTTCATACGAGGCGCCGTTTTGCTGCAAAAAATAAAATATCTTAACGCTTCCAAAGTATTCGAATTAGTTTTTATAATGGATGTATGAGTTAGTATTTTATTTTATATAAGTTCGAATACTTTGTAACGGTTAAGATGTTTTATTTTTTGAATAAAAATGGCGTGTCGTATGAAAAAATAGGAAGATGGATTTTTTGTCACAAATTGAACGAGGAATTCAAAAACGATTGTTAATTTGAAACATGTCAGTGGCGTACTATCTTTTTTCTTTAAATTCAGTCCATTACCCCTATGCGCGCCAATGATAAATATAAAATTCTTAATTGTATGTCAAAAAATGCACAACAACTACCTCTTAAAACTCGCCAAATTTTATTACAATGTTGCCAGTAGTTTCGGCAAAATCGTAAAAAATACGTAAAATTTTGTTTTCTTCAACGTCCTGTATACTGAAAATGGATAGCGTTACAAAAAATTTTTATTAAGCAAACCCCAATTATTTTTCAGTTTTTTACATACTCCAGTGACGGTGTTACCTTTTTTGAAAAATATGTATAAAATTGTATTAAAAAAGGAAAAAAAAAACCGAAAAAATGCGGTTTTTTATTTTTACAGGTGCGTTTCACCAATTTTAAAAATTTGAAAAAATTCAAGGTGAAACATTATGCAAAAATACACGTTATATATTTTTTTCGTAAAAATGAATGTCTTAATTATTTTTTTATATTCATTTAAAATTTTTAAATCGTTCTAAAATTTAAATTTCCCGCAGATTAAAATTAAAAATTAAAAATAAAATTTTTTTCGAACAGAACTTTTTTAAGCTTACAATTTTTTTATTTAAAGTTTTTCGCTAGTTTTCGATGCGGCTGAGATAAAAAATAAAAACATAAAAACCCTAATTAGGCTCTAGGTGGGTCACATGACCACCTAGGGGGCTAAAAATTTCAGAAAGTTAGTTTCACTATATATGCTAAACGGTGACTTATATGGAATTCGAATCGAGTAGGGGGCACTTTTCATCATCTTACCCGGCTAGGCCCTTTGCTACCCAAATAGTTCGATCGTCAATATTATTTGGAAACCTACATTGAAAAATACATGATTTTTTATTCATTTCACTAATTTATTTGAATCCATGAGAAATGTCAAATTAAAAAGATACTAAACAGATATTTTTTAATCGGATGATGTCTACTTACAATTTATGTCTATACTAATGTAATGAACTAATATCTTGTTCAATACATTAATATGAAGGAACCCACTGGTACGCCTATGAAAGACATATTTAAAAATGTAAACAGACTTCCTAATCTTCTATAATGTAAATAAACAGTACATACAAATGAAATGAGAGATCGGGATATAAATCTTTCCTTTTTTTGCAAATCCAACACTGTAGCACCATTATTATATGTTTATTTCAGTTTTCACAAATATCACTCAAAATAGAGCCAAAATAGCGAAAAACAACTCTTCCTCATCTACTTTAAAAAGTAAACAAATATGGAACAGCATTTGAAGTTCGACATGGACGTTTGTAAGACAGAGCAATGTAAACACCGTTGCCATTTATAAATAGTCTCCAGTGCTTCTACATAATATACAATAATTGGTTGATATCTATTATTCAATGATATGAACACTTGATATTTTAATTACAATTCAATCTGTAAATTAATATAACTGAAAAATTATTATTTTAGTTTGATAGCATCTGTAGAGTATAAAATAAGGAGCAACATTTCCAGCGATACGCGAATAAGAAATTTTAATAAACAAACGGTGACAACATGTGAAGGTGCTTAGATTGTGACCTATTCAAATAATTTTGGCTTCACAATTTTATGTAAATAACTTTGTCCATCTGTGTTTATCCGTCCATGACTATATTTGTCGGTTTAAATTTTGCATTGTCATTTGTACCTAAATAGTCATGGATATTTTTATTTCAGTTTCCCACTTTCCTGCTTACTTGCAATGTTAAGAAAGTCTGCGTGCTACACGGCGGATTCAACGTACTACTCTCTGTATCACCGACGATTCTGATGTCTCATAATCTGGCTTTGTGATAACGACCTCCTAAGAGATATGATCTCTTTAGTCCGTTTCTAAATAGGAACAAATAAGTTTTTAATGATTTCATAGAATACGTAGTATCTTTTAATAGCAGTATTTTTTCAAGAAAAGAAATGAGATTATTTTAATATTAATGTGATTCATAATGAAAGAAGGATACTTAGCCACATCGTACATACAGAGTGCCGTATTATATACTGGAATGCATGGATGTCTGTCCTTTTTGTTATGTCTTTTTGTTCACATAATAACGTGTATCGTCTTTCTTGTAACTCGTAAGATAAGGTCAGATGGAAAAAAAATTAACAGAAACTCGAGAATGGCAGGATTTTTAAGAGTGTGGTATTGCCACATTTAAAAGTGTGGTATTGCTACGTAGAACCATCTACTTTGGATGACAGGCGCTTTGATGGCGCTACATAGCATTACCACTCTATCAAGTTGGAACTTTGCTTAAGAATTCTGCATTTTTCCTTTTCCAGTGTGGCTTCGATATGACATTACTTGATGAGCCTCAACAGATAGTGTAGGAAACAGAGGTTGAACATCGCAAAATGGACACAAGTCCGGTTTTATTTTTTTTCTGGTATATCAAGGGGTGCTTATTATGAGACTAATTCTTTCTTAAAAAATTTCGTCCCGGAACCCCCCTTTTCATTCCTTTAAAGGGGATAATTTGTGGTTTTTGCGAAACGTAGCCTTTCCTGTACGTTTTGCAAAAAATTTGCTTAATAGTAATGAAGAGGAATATATTTCCTACTATTTATTTCCCGACAGCATATGTCTATCACCCACCGTTTAGCGGGGGTGGCGCCCCAAAGTTGACAAATTTTTAAAAAAGATGTTTTTAAAAAAAATTGTTTTTCCCTAACTGTAATGAAAATTACGAAGAAACCCTGCGGCAATTAATCACAAATAAGTGGCTAATTTTTTGGTATAGGTTTCATTTAAGGGCAATTGCAAATTTTTAAATTACAGGGTGTTTTAAAAAACCCCTTTTTATACCATCTGAACCGCCTATGCTAGAGTAAAAAACTTTCAGCGATTATCCATGTACTGGTGTTATTTACAAATTTGTATAATGCACCCCCATATTTTCCCCGGAAGCTCTCCAAAAAAAAAGGAGAATTAATAAAGAAAATAATCAAAAATTGATTTTGGGCCACCACTGCGGCTGTAGGGTGCAAAGAAAATAAAATATGCATAGGTCATAATGTGTAGCAGACAGTGTGTTCTTTTATTTTCCATAATTACCTGCTCCTTTTCATTTCTGAGCTTTATGGCGCCACTGTGCCGTAACGGTTGCTTATACGAAAAAATGCATAAGACCTTATTTGTAGACAAAATAATGGTCTTTAATTCTGTATAAGTTTTGTTTTAAAAAATGCATAGGTAATGAGAAAATCGTAAAAACATGCTCTCCAAGGGATAGGGGTAGCTTCTGCAGTTTATTTTCAAGGATAGGGGTAGTTTCCGCAGGGATGTTGCAGTAATCATATATATTTATGAAAAATCCTATTGATGGAGCATATGTCTATATGGGTCAAGAAGCAAAAAAATATTTTTTTTCAACCCTCCCTTTATTTCTTTTTTTTTGGCTGCAGGGGTTGCATCAAGAAATCGCTTTTGGTGTCCATGCATGGGTAATAATAGTGCATTCTTTCACGGTTTTTGCTCTAAATTTTACAGAACCGCTTGGATTGACATGAAATTTGGCGTAGGTATAGCTTACATGTCAAAGAAAAAAAGTTATATTGTGCCGATGTGTGCTTTTGCCCTGGGGGTGACTTTCACCCCCTCTTGGGAGTGAAAAAATATATATCCAAAATAAGTGCGGAAATGGGTAAACTGACTAATTTTATGTAACTTTTGTTCTATAAAGCTTTTTCGCCAAGTCAACATTTTTCGAGTTATTTGCGAGTGAATATGTTCATTTTTCAACAAGATAACCACATTTTTAGACGGTTTTTCGCAAATAACTCAAAAAGTAAGTATTTTGTCGAAAGAAACGTTCTTAGCAAAAATATAGCCTATAAAAAAGTAAAAAAAATTGTGTACGCGTTAGGTGTCTGGATCTCGTAGAACCAGAGTTATAGCCAATGAAAAATAGATTCATATTCACCAAATTTCAAATATAATATTTCGACGTGAAATATCCAAAAAATTAAGCACTTTTTGGGGAAAACCCATTATAACTTTTTTAAAGTGTATAAAAAAAGATTTATTTATGTTTTTACAAAAAATTTCTAGCAATAAATTTAAGCAAGTTACGCTCAAAATAAAGTTGGTCCCTTTTGTTTTGGCAAAAAAAATCTGGAAGACCACCCCCTAATTAGCAAATTAAAATGAAATTAATCGTTACCGCTCTACAAATTATTTTATTTATGTTGTGTTTACATGATCTGTAAGTTTCATCGATTCAAAGTGCTTATTTTTGAAAAAAATTAGTTTCAAAGTAAAATTTTTAAAAATTTTAATTTTGAAAAATATGCTTTTTTTTTTCAAAATAACTTAAAAATTGTTACAGATACCAAAAATCTAGAAACACAAAAAAAGTCAGCATTGCTTTTCTGAATATCATGTATTTTTTTGTTTTTCTGTTAGACAAAAATTTATTTTCTATTTACTTTCTAATGTTTCTAAATTTGCATACATTCGTGATCAGTGACTCGTTCAACCCCTTTTAACTACAGCCCTTTCAATAATAAGGACTTTGAACCGATGAAACTTACAGATCATATAAACAATACATACACGAGCCAAGAAACTTGTGAAGTCGTAACGATTAAGTTCATTTAAGATACTAATTAGGGGATGATTTTCTCGATTTTTTTACCAAAACAAATAGGGACTAACTTTGTTTTGAGCGTAACTTGTTTACTTTTAATGCTAGAAATTTTTTTTATAAAACAAAAATGAAGCTTTTTTTAAACACTTTAAATAAGTTGTAATGAGTTTTCCCCGAAATGTGCTTAATTTTTGGTTATTTCACGTTAAAGTATTCCATTTGGAATTTGACGAATATGAACCTATTTTTCATTAGCTATAACTCTGCTTCTACTAGGTATAGAGACGTGATATATACACCATTTTTTTTAGTTTTTTACAGGCTATATTTTTGCTAAGAATGTTTTTCGACAAAATACTTATTATTTGAGCTATTTGCGAAAAACCGTCTAAAAGCATGGTTATTTAGTTGAAGAAATGAACATATTCACTGCCAAATAACTCGAAAAGTATTGACTTGGTGAAAAAACTCTGGACATTTCCTGACTTACTTTGGACGAATATTTTTTCACCCTCAAGAGGGGGTGAAAACCACCCCCGGGGCAAAAGCACATATCGGCACAATATCACTTTTTTTCTTTGACTTGTTAGCTATGTGTATGCCAAATTTTATGTCAATCCAAGCGGTTCTTTAAAATTTAGAGGTTTTGCAATATTTTACCGTTAAAGAACGGACTATAAGAACGCGCACAAAATGATATATGAAGCATTTTAATAAAGGGCATGGTGTGTGAAGGATTTCAAGAAAATCACTTTCTGTATTAATTCTCCTTTTTTGGGGGGTGGTTCCGAAAAAAAATGGGGTGCATTAAAGAAATTTGTAAATAACACCAGTACCTGGATAATCCCTGAAAGTTTTTTTACTCTAGCATAGGCGGTTCAGATGGTATAAAAAGGGGTTTTTTAAAATATAACACCCTGTAATTAAAAAATTTGCAATTGCCCTTCAATGAAACCTATACCAAAAAATCAGCCACTTATTTGTGATTAATTGCCGCAGGGTTTCTTCTTAATTTTCATTACAGTTAGGGAAAAATAATTTTTTTTAAAAACATCTTTTTTAAAAATTTGTCAACTTTGGGGCGCCACCCCCGCTAAACGGTGGGTGATAGACATATGCTGTCGGGAAATAAATAGTAGGAAATATAGTCCTCTTCATTTTACTATTAAGTAAATTTTTTGCAAAAGGTACAGGAAGGGCTACGTTTCGCAAAAACCACAAATTACCCCCTTTAAAGGGATGAAAAGGGGGGTTCCGGGGCGACATGTTTTAAGAAAAAGTTAGTCTCATAATAAGCACCCCTTGATATAACAGAAAAAAAAAATAAAACCGGACTTGTGTCCATTTTGCGAGGTTCAACCTCTGTTTCCTACACTAAGAGACAAAACATGTAATGTGAACGAAGCCAGACTGTTAGAGAGAAATCCATGTTTTCTGGTGCTTAATACGCCGCCATCTTTAAACTGACTTGTTGAATGATGACTCTGACTGTTGAATGTTAACAATGTGATATTGGCAATAACAATTTTGTGTATGGCAGCTCGGAATAGATCAGCGGATGTCTTGTGATACCCTCTCGGAAGTTTCGGAGCCAGAAGCTTCTTCTATACCTATACCTATCATAAAGTACCCAGTACCAACTGTTCTGTTCTTAGACTAACAGCGCCACTAGTTGTGGGGCATATCGTAATATTTTCTCTGATGCGCCTATACCAGTTTCCTTACTATATGAGGTTCTGGTGTGACTAGTAGGATGGTGCGAAAAAAGTCAAGTTGATAATTCCGTGTCGCTATAGTGCGGAAAAGTTGCGATTGGTAATTACAAGAAAAACAAAAAAAGAATTATTCAAATCGGACTTTATCTTCCGATCCCGCAACGGACCTAAAGATTATGAAAAAAAAAATTTTACCTTTTTTTCAAAAAATTTTATTTATCCTTCGAGTACGTTTTATTTATCGCTATAGTAAAATTTATTTACACTTAACATGGTTGAGTACTAAAAAAAATTGTTTTACACATTTAACGAATATATTCCGATCCCGCAAGCCCAATCAAAATTTATAAAAATTTGAAATTTTTGATGATTTTGAAAAATTAAAAAACATTTAGTTATCTCATTTTTTTGTTACATTGTGAAGCTGTTCGCTTGTTTAGATCTTGTATGACAATATTTAAACAACCCAGATCTCAAAACGAGGGGGTGGTTGCAGTTCTAGCTCCACACGCACCCTTCTCTCCAACCAACCAATGAGTGTGTTTTTTACATTATTTACATATGTACATTTCTTTTTCATCTGTTTGTGTCCAGCTCTCAAACACCAACTTTGCATTGTGATTTTTTGTTAAAATCTGGCAGCATGTACCTTAATTTAAGTGTTGTCCTGATGCATCCATCTCTTAATTGAGGCCCACATACATTAGAATTAGACGATGCTTCCGTGGCCAACTTTAGACACCGCTCATCAACTGGCTTGTGGCAGGGATATTTTTGTACATTCCAGTCTGGCATGTCGCCCGATGTAATACAAGGAGTTATATCTTCATTTGAAACTTTTCTAGGAAGTGGTGGAGAAGATAGTTTTGCAACATTCCAGTCTATTATTTTAGTTTAGTCCTGTGCTTCAAAATTTCAAGTAGTAGGGAGAAAAAAAAAAACACATTAGAGTGCTAGCGCCAAGGAGAGCGTTAAAAGCCGGACAGACTAAAGCCAAGTGCAAAAGTATTAGACATTTCATCCCTCCTACTTTAAATTTTCAAGCACAGCACTACACTGAAACAATAGACTGGAATGTTACAAAACTATCTTCTCCATCAGTTCTTCGAAGAGTTTCAAATGAAGAAATAACTTCTTGCATTACATCAGGAGACATGCCAGACTGAAATGTACAAAACTATCCCTGGCACATGCAAGCTGACGAGCGGTGTCCAAAGTTGCCCTCGGAAGCATTGTCTAATGCTAATGTATGCGGGCCCCAATCAACAGATTGATGTATTCAACAGGAAAACATTTAAATCAAGGTCCATGCTGCAACATTTTACCAAGCAATTACAATATAAACTTGATGTTTAAGAGCTAGACACAAATAGATGAAAAAGAAATGTACATATGTAAATAATGTAAAGAACACACACTCATTAGTTGGTTGGAGAGAGGGGTGCGTGTGGAGCTAGAACTGTAACCACCTTCTCGTTTTGAGTTCTGGGTTGTTTAAATATTGTCATACAATATCTAAACAAGCGAAGAGCTTTACAATGTAACAGAAAAATGAGATAACTAAATGTTTTTTAATTTATCAAAATCATCAAAAATTTCAAATTTTTTTAGATTTTGATTGACCTTGCGGGATCGGAAGTTATTCGTTAAATGCGTAAATCTATTTTTTTTATTACTCTACCATGCAAACTGTAAATAAATTTTACTATAGCAATAAATAAAACGTACACAAAGGATAAATAAATTTTTTTGAAAAAAGGTAAAATTTCATTTTTTTTTCGTAATCTTTAGGCCTGTTGCGGGATCGGAAGATAAAGTCCGATTTGAATAATTCTTTTTTTGTTTTTCTTGTAATTACCAATCGCAACTTTTCCGCACTATAGCGACACGGAATTATCAACTTGACTTTTTTCGCACCACCCTAGTGACTAGGCCCGGTCCCAGGGGCGTGCGACCTGCCGGCTGCCCAGGGCGGCAAATTTTTAGGGGCGGCAGATGACTCCCAATTTTTGTGTATCAAGAGTCTACCAAGTAAGGAAGGGGCGGCGGTCACCGATCTTGCCCAGGGCGGCAAAATCCCTAGGGCCGCGCCTGGGTGTGACAATAAGTCAGTTTACGTATGTATTCTATGTATCTAAGTGGCTAAAATCCAAAAAACGTCATTTTTATTGCACAACCTACTTTAATTAGTTTTTTTGATGGATCTATAGTATTTAAATTGCAACTGATTATATATATTTTTAATTATCATTACTTTATATACAGGGTGTCCAGAAACTCTACCGACAAACTAAGACAGGAGATTCCTTATATAATTTTAAGACATTTTAACCCAATTCATCTAGTCCAAAAATGTTTTCTAAGGGAGCTAGAGCTCTTTGAAGATGGCGTCTTGTAATTAGTTTTTCTTAAATACCTCCAGAAGGCTTCTATTTAGAAAAACAAAAATTGGTACGCATATTTACCTTCCAGAGATAAATCGATTTCATCCATTGTGAATTTCTAGTACCGGTCATAGGCGTCCGTTTTGGGTAGGGCAACGGTTATTTTATTGCATAACTTTTTTGTCTTTAACTTATAAGCATTTTTGATACTGGATTATCATATTGTGAGATATTCTAGTACTAAAAGGTACTCTTGATTTAAGTCGGTAGAACACACCGTTTTCTAGAAAAATCGATTTGAAAATTTTTCGTTTCTTGAATTTGAAAAAAAAAAAAAATTAAAAAAAAAACGGTGTATTTTACCAATTTATACTATTCGTTGCAAGATATTTCGGATTTAATCAGATTTATCATTTAGTAAAGTACCTTTAAACTTTGGATAGAATTTAAAGTTGAACCTAATGTAAAGAAAGACTAAGGGTGACTATTCGTTACAGCATTAAGGGAGTACAGTCATTTTGTGCTTGATATCGGCCCAGTCTCTTAATCTGGGGAACTCCATCCGAATTATCTTGCAACGGATAGTACCAAGAGTAACTTTTAGTATTAGAATATGTACCTCATAATTTAATAATCTAAAGTCAAAAATTCTTAACAATTAAAGACAAACAAGTTATACGATAAAATAACCCTTGACCTACCCAAAACGGACGCATATGACCGGTACAAGAAATTCGCAATTAATGAAATTGATTCATCTCTGGAATATAAATAAACGTACCAGTTTTCAAAAATGAATAACCATTTTCAATTTGGTTGCAAAACGAAAATACAGCCGAACCATATTCTAGTCCAATCAGAGAGTGCGGCAAACACCTCTACCGGTTTCGAAACTTATTAGTCTCTTATCAGGAGTCACATATGCTGCTCTCTCTGATCCAACCAAAGCAAACCCCAGCGTGCAATCCCGGATTGCAACGAACGTCTTTAGTAAAATGTCTTAGTCTTTTTGTACCAGTTTTAGTTTTTCTAAATGATTTTTTATTTATTTTTTTTTGGAAATTCAAAAAACGAAAAATTTTCAAATTTATTTTTCTAGAAAACGGAGTGTTCTACCGACTTAAAGCAAAAGTACCTTTTAGTACTAGCATACCTCATAATTTAATAATCCGGTCTCTTTCTTCTTTCTTTCTCATAATCCTCAGTGCCCTTCAGGGCGTCGGATGTCGGGTTCCGCCTTTTATCCACTTCTTCCAATTGCTTCTATTGGTGGCCAGGTTCTTCATATCCCTCATACTGATGTGTCTCCTTTCACCTATATCCTGGATCTGGTCCATCCATGTGTTCCTCGGCCTTCCCTTTTTTCTTTTGTTTCCCATTTTGGCTTCATGTACCTTTTTTGTAAGTTTATTTTGCTCCATTCGTTGTATTTGTCCAAACCAGCTTAATTGTTTGTTTTCGATCTTCCTCATTATCGGTTCTTGTTCCAGCTCTCTTCTTATATCTTCATTTCTGAATCTATCAAACTTCGTAACTCCGGCTATTCTTCTCATGTATTTTATCTCGGTCGCGTTTACCATTGATTCATGTTTCTTTTGGATAATCCATGTTTCCGCCCCATATGTCATTATCGGATTTACTATGCTGTTGTATACTCTGAGTTTAGTTTTGTTGCCTATTTCTGACTTTCCAAAAATTGTATTATTTAAAGAGTAATACACGCTAGTTGCCTTCTTCAGTTTATTACTTATTGCCAAGTCCGTTTTCCCATCATCTGTTATTATGTTTCGCAAATATTCAAAAGTAGATACGTGTTCTATTACTTTTTCCCTTACTATTATATTAGTATTCCTTTCCCTTTTCTCATCTTCATTTATTATCATAAGTTTTGTTTTGTTAAGATTCATTTCCATTTTTAATTTATGTATCTCTTTTTGCCAAATATCTATTAGTTTCTGCATTTTCTCTACTGTGTCTGTGATTAAAACTATATCATCAGCGTATAGAAGGGAGTTGATCTTTATATAATCCGGTGTCAAAAATGCTTAAATGTTAAAGACATAAAAGTTATGCGATGAAATAACCGTTGCCCTACCCAAACGGGCGTCTATGACCGGTACTAGAAGCTCACAATAAATGTAATCGATTTATCTCTGGAAGATATGCGTATCAATTTTCATTTTTCTAAATAAAAGCGTTCTGGAGTTATTTAAGAAAAACTAATTACAAGACGCCATGTTCAAAGAGCTCTAGCTCCCTTAGGAAGCATTTTCGGACAAGAAGAATTGGTTAAAATGTCTTAAATTTATCTGAGGAATCTTCTGTCTTCGTTTGTCGGTAAAGTTTCTGGACACCCTGTATAAAAATATATTGTCAAATTAGTCTGATCAAAAGTTTGGATTTCCTATTTTGATTTATTTATGAATAGGTTGAACAAATGTATATTATACATACACTTTTTTGTATTCATATCGATAAGTAAAAATATTGAGTTATATCTACTTAAAGTTTATATATGTAAAAATATGAAAGACAGTCTGGTTCTAATATAAAAAATATTTTTTTTGTAATATAATTATTGTCAAGTTTTTATTGCTTGTTTTATTAACCTTTACTTACCTTTCATTTTAATTGCACATTTATGGAGTGTGACAAACTATTTACTTCGGCCTTCATGATTCATTGGGTAGATTGAGTCGCTCAAAGTTCGTGCTGGCCGTCCAAAGTACTGATATAGGAAGAGGGTTCTTAGGTGAGGTTTGCTGCATTTTAAGGAACACTTTAGGCTCATAATAGGAGACATTGCAATCGGAAATCGGACAAATCCTTAAGACCAACGACTAAAGCAAGGAACAGTACTAGAAGATGAAATAAGGACTAGAATTTAGAAATATCTGATTTTTTTCCGTTTTACTTGTATGTCAGGAAAAAAGTATACTGAAGAAAAGTGGGTGGAAATGCATAGTTGCATTTTAAAGTGGATAAGATGCATCCAAAAGTGTATAAACATGTCAAAATCAGTGTATTATGGGCTAAATTTTGTTACTTGGGTGATTTTTGGAGTTGCTTACGCCATCAGAACCGATCACCGGAGCACCTGGTGCCCATTTTTACTATTAAGGCGCGTCATCCTAAGTTTCAACGGTTTTCGACACTATAATTTGATGCAAACAGATTACGCGGAAGTTTTCGGGGTGGCTGAACAAGAATACGCCATCAGAATCGACCCCGGTGCACCTGGTGCCCAAAAACCCTTCAAACTTCAGAAGATAACATGCCTTAGCAGTGACCTTGGGCACCAGGTGGCCCGGGGGTCTGTTCTGATGGCGTATTCGTATTCAGCGACCCACAAAACCGCTTAGTAATATATTTGCATGCATTCAAGGCCGAAAACCTTCGAAACTCCAGAAGATGACGTGTCGTAGCAGTGACCGTGGGCGTCAGGTGCTCTGGGTGTCAGTTCTGATGACGTATTCTTTTTCAGTAACCCCTAAAACACATTGCATAATCTGTTTGCATCAATTTAGTGAAGGAATTTGTCGAAACTCCAGATGATGTGACCCTAGATACCAGGTGCTCTGGGTGTCAGTTCTGATGGCGTATTCTTTTTCAGCAACCCCAAAAACCGCTCGAGTAATCTGTTTGCATCAATTTAATGCCCAAAACCCTCGAAATTCAAGAAGATGACGTGCCTTGGCAGTGACACTGGGCACTAGGTGCTCCGGGGACCGGTTCTGATGGCGTGATGACGCGTTCAGGTCTGTTTACGGCCTATAACCCTCGAACCTCTAGATGATGTACCTTTGCAGTAACTCTGGGCACCAGGTGCTCTAGAGGTCGGTTCTGATGGCATAGTCGTATTAAACGACCAAAAAAATCCCCGAGTAACAAAATCTGGCGCTTAATATGCTTATGTTGACATGTTTATGCACTTTTGGATGCATTTTATGCACTTTAAAATGCAATGATGCATTTCTACCCATTTTTCTATAGTATACCTTTTTCCTGACATCATCCTGAACACAAGGCAAAAAGTTGTAAGTCTCTAGGTGCTGTATTTAAAAATCGATTTATTCCGGTGTTTTTAGTGCTAATTGGCCTAGTAGTCTAATAATACTATTGTACTTTTGTGTGAGTGTGTTTGTGCGTGTGGTGTAAGTGTGTGTAAAATTCAAGCAAGCGCATGTGTTTAGAATTTACTTACAAAATGATGATAAACAAAAAAAAACTAGATGTGGAAAACAAAAAGCAAATAATGAATAAAAACAAAGAGAAGAACAGTTAAAAATAAACAGTTGATATTATTATCTGTGTATCAAAGCTTTTAAAAAGGGAAAAAATTAAGCACATTAATAAACTTTCCATAACAATATCTCTAAACTAAGAATATTGATCATTAATACAGTGCTCAACAATTGATAAGGATCAAAGTAGATAATATTTTACGCCAAAAATAGTCAGAAGTTTATAAAAATTTAATATAATTAAAATAATTATCGAGTGAAAGACTTGTATCAATAAAGTATAATTCTCTCTCTCTCCCTCTCTTAAAAATATTAATACCTCGACTTTTTTATCAATTCAACGAAATTCAACGAAATCAAATAAATTTTATTATTGTGGCCATCCGTTTTTTTCCTTTTTTTACTATCGTCTTTTACTATCGTCAGAAAAAGTTGAACACTAAAGTCTTATATTTTCATTTGATATTAATACAGTTTGCGTTCAGTTGTCTTAAATAGTGGATTATTTTTATTAATTAGTTATAAACTATGCCTCGAAGATGTTTGGACATTGTCCAAATGCAACAGATTGTGAGGTAGATCAACGAAGGGTTAACGCAGCGTGAAGTGGCTCAACGTTTGTTGTTTTCAGAAAGCGTAGTAAATAGAGCTTGGAATCGTTATATAACAAATGGTGTAACCTCATATTAATGTTCATGGTGGAAGGCGACAACGAAGTACCAACACTGTTGGTGGCCGATATACGCGAATTATTGCGAGACGAAGCCCAACATAAACTGCTTCTCGCATCAACAGAACATTGCGTAACACCACTGGAAAAATAATTTCAAACCAAATCGTTAGAAGGAGGTTGTATATGACCGGCTTAATAGCGAGAAGACGTTCATATCATCCAGTACTAACAGGCAACATCTCAGATTGAGAAGACTATGGGCTGAAGAACACCGCAACTGTACAATCAACGAATGGTGGAGACACTGTTTATTTACAGATGAGTCTAGATTTCGTATAAACAATATCGATGGTCTTGTGTTGGTTTGGAGGGAACGAGAAGAGGGGTGTAATGAACATTATATGGTGCCTACATCTGCTTTTGGGGTAGGCTCTATTTGCGTTTGGGGCGGTATTTGTTTTGATGGCCGCACCGACTCAGTGGTTCTGACAAAGGCTACTATAACGGCTCAGAGATATAGATATTTGGTTATAGAACCAATTGTTGTATCATTTGCGGGGGCAATCAGAGAAAGTTTTGTCCTTATTGATGACAATGCCCGTCGCTACCGTGCAAGAATTGCGTCCAAAGATGACGAAAAATGATGGCAATACAGCAACACGGTATTGACTGAATGGAGTGGCCAGCCCGGTCACCAGATATGAACTGCATAGAGCATGTTGGGGCCGCTATAACACGACAACTAAATGTGTTAGAAAATCCTGTGAATACGCTTCAACAGTTAAGTGAAGCAGTGAAGCACATATGGGCAACATTGGATCAATTTTTTTGAATGCGTTAATTGAGAGTGTGATTAATAGAGTAAGAAGTTCAATTCGTTCGCGAGGAGGTCCAACAAAATATTAGAATTTTTATTTAATTTTTTTAAGTCAATTATCTCGTTATTTTGGATTTTGTAGAACACAATTTTATGAATCTAGGTCAAAAGGACGCGGAAAAAAGGACGCGCGACCAGGGGCGTCATTTGATAGGGGGCAGGGGGGGCATTTGCCCCCCTCTGGCCCTGAAAATTACTGAAATTTACAAAAAGTAGATCAATTTTGTATTATATTTGCATATAAATGTATTGTATATACAATGCTTGCCCCCCCCTAACAAAATTTCAAATGACGCTCCTGCGCGCGACAAAAGGACGCGGAAAAAAGGACGCGCGACAAAAAGACGCCTATGAAATAAGGACGCGCGACAAAAGGACGCGTATCAAAAATGTAAATGTAGCATGGATATTTATGTACTTATGTAATAGAAAAACTTAAATTCTACCGAAATCTCCCAGTTGCTTATTATATTACAGCAATAATTAGGATTTACTTTCTTCCAAGAAGGTTATAGTAAATCTTGACTCGGTCGTTTACTCGATATACAACAATAACGGGGATATAAAACATCAGTTGACGATGGAGAGTACACACCGTTGGAAGTGACGTTGTAAAAAGTACGGTCCACAATCATATCGTAGATATCGCGAAAGTTGAAGCGAAGAAAGCTTGTAATTCACTGAAGCGAATGGCTGAAGAAGTTGGATCATCTACGCAAGCTGTCGTGGCCACTATTTCTGATGGAGTTTCTACAGCTGCAGCAGGACAATTACCTCCTTTACTATCTATGAAACGAACTGTACAACGTGTAAGGAGAAAAATCGAGGCTGCTCCGGCAAATCCAAGAAGTTTAGCTGAATTTGTTATTCCTGAGGAGTACACACTACATGAAAATGGTGAAACGTTCCTTTCATTTGATAGCGGTCCAGGTGAAGAACGAATTTTGATATTTTCCACGCAAAGAAATTTGAGTTATATGGAAAACTGTGAACACTGGTTTGCTGACGGAACATTTTCTAGTACCCCTCACTTATTTAGTCAGTTGTACACCATCCATGGAGTGCAATACAGCAACGTTGTACCAACTGTGTATGCTTTACTGCCCAAAAAATCGCTGCGAACCTATGTGCGTCTGTTTCAAGAGCTAAAAGTATTGAAAGCAGGTCTTCGACATGTAACCATTATGGTCGATTTCGAAAAAGCTGCAATTAATGCAATACGTGCTGAATTTCCACAAGCGAGGATTCGCGGCTGTTTTTTTCATTACACACAGTGCATATGGCGACATATCCAAGCTGCAGGTTTACAAAGAAATTATAGTGAAGATGCTGAATTTGCCCTCAATCTACGACAACTAGCGGCTCTAGCGTTTATACCGGAGCACAACGTTATAAACGCATATGAAGAACTTTAAGGCAGGCCGCACATCAAAGAAACATGAAACGTAAATTACGTTTCATGGAAATAAACCAATGCTGAACAAATATATGTCCGGACATTTATGAAACTCTCCGAAAATAAAAATGTATCATGAGCATGAATCACACTCGTTTCATTGGTAGGCGGACTTTGAGATTTGTTTAGCAGTGTTTTCTTTTCATGAAACATGTTTTTCGTTTCATGCTTCATGTTTTTCGTTTCATGTTTCTTTGGTGTGCGGCTTGGCTTAGAGAGTGGTTTTTATATGGAACATGAAAATTCACTTCAACCATTACTAAACTACTTTGAAGACACTTGGATAGGAAGATTAGACAGAAGAGGACGTAGAAGAGAACCACTTTTTACGATACAATTATGGGTTTGTTATGATGCTGTGGAAGAAGATTTGCCTCGTACAAATAACGCGGTGGAAGGATGGCACAACAGCTTCTCTTCTATACTTACAGCTGTACATCCAAACATATGGAATTTTATTAAAGCTCTCAAAAAAGAAGACAGCCTAAACAAACTGAAAATTGAACAATATATCGCGGGAAATGTGGTACCCCATAAGAGAAAATACAGGGACACTGCTACAAGAATTAAGACGATTGTTGCTGAATATGGCAACAGACCCGTTTTGGAATATTTGCGAGGAATTGCCCACAACTTTCAATTACAGGTTTAGAATTTTTCCCTATAGATTTTATAACACGCATTGTATTGTATTGTATAGAATAATATAATTGTAATAGAAGTTATAAAAATTCACAATATGAAAGCACAAAAAAACGCCGACGAAGTGACTAGACTCACGAATAAAAAATCTTTTTTTTATTCGTATGTTTTTTAATCTTTTTAAAAAGTATGTTTTTTATTTTTTATGTGTGATTTTGTCGTTACGTCCATTTTTGGTACGCGTCCTTTTGTCGCGCGTCCTTATTTCCTAGGCGTCTTTTTGTCACGCGTCCTTTTGTCCGCGTCTTTTTGTCGCGCGTCCTTTTTTCCGCGTCCTTTTGACGGTACACCCAATTTTATATTAATTTATTTCAATAAATTGTTTTTCTTGTTTAAATATGTTATTTTTGCTTATGATTATTTATATTCCTAAATGTATACATACCTATATATTTTATAACGATAACCAACGAAAAAAAAAATATAAGACGTCAATAAACTTTTAAAATACACTTACCGGCACAAAAAACCGCCACCCCAAAAAATGGGTGATTTTAATGTCTTGTATTTCCTAAACCTGATGTCCGATTTAGGTAATTTTTTTAATATGTTATAGCCTTATTCTTTAACAATATCGCTGTAATAATATTGTTGCTAGACAGGTACATTGTCATTGTATACAGGGTGTACGAATCAAACTGTGTTTTTTTCTCAAACTTTGGGACACCCTGTGGAATGTTCTAGCTTTTATAAAATACTGAAATTAAAACCCAACTATAGCTTCAGGTTTTCTTAACATTCTGTTTTTTGAATCATTCGCTTATGTTGGATAATAAAAAAGTTAGGCACTTTAACAATTACCCCTGTTTTTCGTCAATAAATGGTGTTTTTAAATAAGTACGGCAAACTTTAAGGGGTAATTCTGCATAATAAAATACTGACAGTTTGCTTTATAAACGTATGCCCGCAAATGCTCTGTTTCCGAGATAGGGTGTGTTGAAATTGTTCTTACAAACTGACGATTTATTTATTGCTCTAAAACGGTTTGTGATATGCAAATGAAATTTGGTAGATTTTAAGAGGTAGTTATTGCGCATTTTTGGCATACAATTAAGAATTTTATATTCACCATTGATGTGCATACGGGATATATCTAAAATGTTTATAGCCGTATGCACGCCAATGGTGAATATAAAATTCTTAATTGTATGCCAAAAAAATGCGCAATAACTGCCTCTTAAAATCTACCAACTTTTATTTGCATATCACAAACCATTTTAGAGTAATAAATAAGTCGTCAGTTTGTAAGAACAATTTCAACACCCCCTATCTCGGAAACGAAGCATTTACGGGCATACGTTTATAAAGCAAACTGTCATTATTTTATCATGCAGAATTACTCCTTAAAGCTTGCCGTACTTATTCAAGAACACCCTGTATTGACAAAAACAGGGGTAGTTGTTAAAGTGCCTAACTTTTTTATTATCCAACATAAGCGAATGAAACAAAAAACATATTGTTAAGAAAATCGGAGGGTATAGTTGAGTTTTAATTTCAGTATTTTATAAAAGCTAGAACATTCCACAGGGTGTTCCAAAGTTTGAGAAAAAAACACAGTTTGATTCGTACACCCTGTATACAATGACAATGTACCTTTATAGCAACAATATTATTACAGCGATATTGTTAAAGAATAAGGCTATAACATATTAAAAGAATTACTTAAATCGGACATCAGGTTTAGGAAATACAAGACATTAAAAGTGACCCATTTTTTTGGGGTGGCGGTTTTTTGTGCCGGTGAGTGTATTTGAAATAATAAATATGAGCCTTACCAATTGTTCAGCACTGTATATTAAAATATTCACGACATACCTAATAATCCAGACCCATCACAATATGTAAATGATTCATTCTATGAGTAAAATATTTTTTGTCACACCAGAAAATCATCAGTAGGTATTTATCACCTGTTTTGATATTTTAGTCAGTGTGTTTTTGACTAGCATCGGCGGTAGTTGGTCATTTCGGTACTATAACAACGGTTATAACGATTGTGTCGGCAATTTTTTGTAGTTTTTATATTTACATTACGAATTATACATTTACATCAGTTCTCTAATATTACCAGTTTAATCAAGTTAAAGAAATTTCCTAAATTA